>NW_026690994.1:0-29066 GCF_020826845.1 Diceros bicornis minor | reverse complement strand
GGGCTGCCTGCCGTGGCAAAGTGCAGGCGTGGGGTGAGGCCATGGCTTTGTCTTTCCAGGAAAAAATGAGCCCCTGGCCGAAGCAGCAGGCCCAGGCAGATCCTTGAGCTTGAAGCCTAGTAGGTCTGTGGCCCTCAGGGCCAGAGCAATGCTTTCAAGGCAGGGAAGCGGCCTGAAAGCTGAGTGGGAGTGGGGGAGGGGAGGGAGACAGCTGAAGCCGAGTCCAGAAGGGCGGCGATGGAAGAGCTGCAGCTGGGTCAGAGCCTGGAGGGAGGGCGGGGCCTTCACTGAGGACCCCCCCGCCCCCGAGGGCCAGCCCTAGGCCCCGGCGGTCGCGTATGCGCCCTTGGCCTGTGCGGTGTGTGGGGGGTTGAACCCAAGCCCGCAGGGCTCCCGGAGCGGCCAGAGAAAGAAGGGCCCATGGAGAGGTAGGCGAGCTGGGCAGGGGGCGCCACCTTACTCTCCTCAGCTCCCTGAGGGAGAGAGAGAGAGACAGAGACAGAGAAAGAGATCCCTGACCTCTGAGTCTCTGCCTCCACCGCTGGCTGGTGCCAACTCACGCGCCATTCCACTTCCAGCCATCACCCCCACGCCTGCCCCGGGGCCAGCCCCACCACAGACACGCCGGTTGGTTCCTGCTCACCCTCTGTGCTGTCCCTTCCCGACCTGACCCCAGTGCAGGGGATAAGCTTCAGACAAGTCTTTCCATGTCCCTCTGCATGACAATAGACTTCCTCGCCTCTCCCATTCCACAGGCCCACCCGGGACATCCACCTTTGTCATTAGCTCAGGAGAGGATGCAAGATGAGAATCTCTGCTATTGTGTGGGGAGACTCAGTTTCCCGGGTTTCCCCCATGGACACATGTTCTTCAGCTGGGTCTGATTTTCTCCAGACAAGCTGTCTTGGGAAGGATTTGGCCAGCCCTAAGAACCTGAAGGGAAAGGGCGGAGGGGGGTTCTCTCTCTGCCCCCGACAGCCCCGAGCTGGGTCGGTCCCTCAGACCTGGCCAGGGGCAGCCCATCCGCCGGCGCCCTTCCCCGGGGCATCCAAGGGCAGGCTCGGCGCCAGCCCCACCCCGCTCGCCACTGCCCGACCATCGTCCTCCCTCGGGGGGCCTGGGCAGGACAGGGACCCGGCTGTGGGAGGCCTCCAGATCTCAGGCCTGGCACACGTTTACCAGGCTGCTTCCTCCTCTGCCGGGGGCCCAGCACACGCCCCAGGAGACTTGGCAGCCGCCCCCAGGGCTCTATCCTCTGGAACTCGTCCCCTTGGAAGGGGCCTGGCCCAGGTGCCAGGTTCGGCTGGTCGGCCAGCCTCCTTTGGAGAAAGCAGGCAAGCCGAGCCAGGCTTGCAGTGGCCCTGGCGTGACACCTGCCACCTCAGGCAGAGGGCCTCCCGCGTGCCCTCCATGGCGGGTTTCTCCCCGGAGCCGTGGCCTGGGCACTAGGAAGGCCGGGCCTCCCCGACTCCCGGGAGGAGGGGCTAGCCCACTTGCGCCCTGGCCCCCAAACCCTCTGGTGCCATCTGCCTGTCTCGGCACTTCTGACTCCACAGAGCCTTTCCTACATCTGGGCTGCCTGCCGTGGCAAAGTGCAGGCGTGGGGTGAGGCCATGGCTTTGTCTTTCCAGGAAAAAATGAGCCCCTGGCCGAAGCAGCAGGCCCAGGCAGATCCTTGAGCTTGAAGCCCAGTAGGTCTGTGGCCCTCAGGGCCAGAGCAATGCTTTCAAGGCAGGGAAGCGGCCTGAAAGCTGAGTGGGATGTGGGGGGAGGGGAGGGAGACAGCTGAAGCCGAGTCCAGAAGGGCGGCGATGGAAGAGCTGCAGCTGGGGTCAGAGCCTGGAGGGAGGGCGGGGCCTTAACTGAGGACCCCCCCGCCCCCCGAGGCCAGCCCTAGGCCCCGGCGGTCGCGTATGCGCCCTTGGCCTGTGCGGTGTGTGGGGGGGTTGAACCCAAGCCCGCAGGGCTCCCGGAGCGGCCAGAGAAAGAAGGGCCCATGGAGAGGTAGGCGAGCTGGGGCAGGGGGCGCCACCTTACTCTCCTCAGCTCCCTGAGGGCGAGAGAGAGAGACAGAGACAGAGAGAGAGATCCCTGACCTCTGAGTCTCTGCCTCCACCGCTGGCTGGTGCCAACTCACGCGCCATCCCACTTCCAGCCATCACCCCCACGCCTGCCCCGGGGCCAGCCCCACCACAGACACGCCGGTTGGTTCCTGCTCACCTCTGTGCTGTCCCTTCCCGACCTGACCCCAGTGCAGGGGATAAGCTTCAGACAAGTCTTTCCATGTCCCTCTGCATGACAATAGACTTCCTCGCCTCTCCCATTCCACAGGCCCACCCGGGACATCCACATTTGTCATTAGCTCAGGAGAGGATGCAAGATGAGAATCTCTGCTATTGTGTGGGGAGACTCAGTTTCCCGGGTTTCCCCCATGGACACATGTTCTTCAGCTGGGTCTGATTTTCTCCAGACAAGCTGTCTTGGGAAGGATTTGGCCAGCCCTAAGAACCTGAAGGGAAAGGGCGGAGGGGGGTTCTCTCTCTGCCCCCGACAGCCCCGAGCTGGGTCGGTCCCTCAGACCTGGCCAGGGGCAGCCCATACCCCGGCGCCCTTCCCCGGGGCATCCAAGGGCAGGCTCGGCGCCAGCCCCACCCCGCTCGCCACTGCCCGACCATCGTCCTCCCTCGGGGGGCCTGGGCAGGACAGGGACCCGGCTGTGGGAGGCCTCCAGATCTCAGGCCTGGCACACCGTTTACCAGGCTGCTTCCTCCTCTGACGGGGGCCCAGCACACGCCCCAGGAGACTTGGCAGCCGCCCCCAGGGCTCTATCCTCTGGAACTCGTCCCCTTGGAAGGGGCCTGGCCCAGGTGCCAGGTTCGGCTGGTCGGCCAGCCTCCTTTGGAGAAAGCAGGCAAGCCGAGCCAGGCTTGCAGTGGCCCTGGCGTGACACCTGCCACCTCAGGCAGAGGGCCTCCCGCGTGCCCTCCATGGCGGGTTTCTCCCCGGAGCCGTGGCCTGGGCACTAGGAAGGCCGGGCCTCCCCGACTCCCGGGAGGAGGGGCTAGCCCAGTTGCGCCCTGGCCCCCAAACCCTCTGGTGCCATCTGCCTGTCTCGGCACTTCTGACTCCACAGAGCCTTTCCTACATCTGGGCTGCCTGCCGTGGCAAAGTGCAGGCGTGGGGTGAGGCCATGGCTTTGTCTTTCCAGGAAAAAATGAGCCCCTGGCCGAAGCAGCAGGCCCAGGCAGATCCTTGAGCTTGAAGCCCAGTAGGTCTGTGGCCCTCAGGGCCAGAGCAATGCTTTCAAGGCAGGGAAGCGGCCTGAAAGCTGAGTGGGAGTGGGGGAGGGGAGGGAGACAGCTGAAGCCGAGTCCAGAAGGGCGGCGATGGAAGAGCTGCAGCTGGGTCAGAGCCTGGAGGGAGGGCGGGGCCTTCACTGAGGACCCCCCCCCCCCCGAGGCCAGCCCTAGGCCCCGGGGTGTCGCGCATGCGCCCTTGGCCTGTGCGGTGTGTGGGGGGTTGAACCCAAGCCCGCAGGGCTCCCGGAGCGGCCAGAGAAAGAAGGGCCCATGGAGAGGTAGGCGAGCTGGGCAGGGGGCGCCACCTTACTCTCCTCAGCTCCCTGAGGGAGAGAGAGAGAGACAGAGACAGAGAAAGAGATCCCTGACCTCTGAGTCTCTGCCTCCACCGCTGGCTGGTGCCAACTCACGCGCCATCCCACTTCCAGCCATCACCCCCACGCCTGCCCCGGGGCCAGCCCCACCACAGACACGCCGGTTGGTTCCTGCTCACCTCTGTGCCGTCCCTTCCCGACCTGACCCCAGTGCAGGGGATAAGCTTCAGACAAGTCTTTCCATGTCCCTCTGCATGACAATAGACTTCCTCGCCTCTCCCATTCCACAGGCCCACCCGGGACATCCACCTTTGTCATTAGCTCAGGAGAGGATGCAAGATGAGAATCTCTGCTATTGTGTGGGGAGACTCAGTTTCCCGGGTTTCCCCCATGGACACATGTTCTTCAGCTGGGTCTGATTTTCTCCAGACAAGCTGTCTTGGGAAGGATTTGGCCAGCCCTAAGAACCTGAAGGGAAAGGGCGGAGGGGGGTTCTCTCTCTGCCCCCGACAGCCCCGAGCTGGGTCGGTCCCTCAGACCTGGCCAGGGGCAGCCCATCCCCCGGCGCCCTTCCCCGGGGCATCCAAGGGCAGGCTCGGCGCCAGCCCCACCCCGCTCGCCACTGCCCGACCATCGTCCTCCCTCGGGGGGCCTGGGCAGGACAGGGACCCGGCTGTGGGAGGCCTCCAGATCTCAGGCCTGGCACACCGTTTACCAGGCTGCTTCCTCCTCTGCCGGGGGGCCCAGCACACGCCCCAGGAGACTTGGCAGCCGCCCCCAGGGCTCTAGCCTCTGGAACTCGTCCCCTTGGAAGGGGCCTGGCCCAGGTGCCAGGTTCGGCTTGTCGGCCAGCCTCCTTTGGAGAAAGCAGGCAAGCCGAGCCAGGCTTGCAGTGGCCCTGGCGTGACACCTGCCACCTCAGGCAGAGGGCCTCCCGCGTGCCCTCCATGGCGGGTTTCTCCCCGGAGCTGTGGCCTGGGCACTAGGAAGGCCGGGCCTCCCCGACTCCCGGGAGGAGGGGCTAGCCCACTTGCGCCCTGGCCCCCAAACCCTCTGGTGCCATCTGCCTGTCTTGGCACTTCTGACTCCACAGAGCCTTTCCTACATCTGGGCTGCCTGCCGTGGCAAAGTGCAGGCGTGGGGTGAGGCCATGGCTTTGTCTTTCCAGGAAAAAATGAGCCCCTGGCCGAAGCAGCAGGCCCAGGCAGATCCTTGAGCTTGAAGCCTAGTAGGTCTGTGGCCCTCAGGGCCAGAGCAATGCTTTCAAGGCAGGGAAGCGGCCTGAAAGCTGAGTGGGAGTGGGGGAGGGGAGGGAGACAGCTGAAGCCGAGTCCAGAAGGGCGGCGATGGAAGAGCTGCAGCTGGGTCAGAGCCTGGAGGGAGGGCGGGGCCTTCACTGAGGACCCCCCCGCCCCCGAGGCCAGCCCTAGGCCCCGGCGGTCGCGTATGCGCCCTTGGCCTGTGCGGTGTGTGGGGGGTTGAACCCAAGCCCGCAGGGCTCCCGGAGCGGCCAGAGAAAGAAGGGCCCATGGAGAGGTAGGCGAGCTGGGCAGGGGGCGCCACCTTACTCTCCTCAGCTCCCTGAGGGAGAGAGAGAGAGACAGAGACAGAGAAAGAGATCCCTGACCTCTGAGTCTCTGCCTCCACCGCTGGCTGGTGCCAACTCACGCGCCATTCCACTTCCAGCCATCACCCCCACGCCTGCCCCGGGGCCAGCCCCACCACAGACACGCCGGTTGGTTCCTGCTCACCTCTGTGCTGTCCCTTCCCGACCTGACCCCAGTGCAGGGGATAAGCTTCAGACAAGTCTTTCCATGTCCCTCTGCATGACAATAGACTTCCTCGCCTCTCCCATTCCACAGGCCCACCCGGGACATCCACCTTTGTCATTAGCTCAGGAGAGGATGCAAGATGAGAATCTCTGCTATTGTGTGGGGAGACTCAGTTTCCCGGGTTTCCCCCATGGACACATGTTCTTCAGCTGGGTCTGATTTTCTCCAGACAAGCTGTCTTGGGAAGGATTTGGCCAGCCCTAAGAACCTGAAGGGAAAGGGCGGAGGGGGGTTCTCTCTCTGCCCCCGACAGCCCCGAGCTGGGTCGGTCCCTCAGACCTGGCCAGGGGCAGCCCATCCGCCGGCGCCCTTCCCCGGGGCATCCAAGGGCAGGCTCGGCGCCAGCCCCACCCCGCTCGCCACTGCCCGACCATCGTCCTCCCTCGGGGGGCCTGGGCAGGACAGGGACCCGGCTGTGGGAGGCCTCCAGATCTCAGGCCTGGCACACTGTTTACCAGGCTGCTTCCTCCTCTGCCGGGGGCCCAGCACACGCCCCAGGAGACTTGGCAGCCGCCCCCAGGGCTCTATCCTCTGGAACTCGTCCCCTTGGAAGGGGCCTGGCCCAGGTGCCAGGTTCGGCTGGTCGGCCAGCCTCCTTTGGAGAAAGCAGGCAAGCCGAGCCAGGCTTGCAGTGGCCCTGGCGTGACACCTGCCACCTCAGGCAGAGGGCCTCCCGCGTGCCCTCCATGGCGGGTTTCTCCCCGGAGCCGTGGCCTGGGCACTAGGAAGGCCGGGCCTCCCCGACTCCCGGGAGGAGGGGCTAGCCCACTTGCGCCCTGGCCCCCAAACCCTCTGGTGCCATCTGCCTGTCTCGGCACTTCTGACTCCACAGAGCCTTTCCTACATCTGGGCTGCCTGCCGTGGCAAAGTGCAGGCGTGGGGTGAGGCCATGGCTTTGTCTTTCCAGGAAAAAATGAGCCCCTGGCCGAAGCAGCAGGCCCAGGCAGATCCTTGAGCTTGAAGCCCAGTAGGTCTGTGGCCCTCAGGGCCAGAGCAATGCTTTCAAGGCAGGGAAGCGGCCTGAAAGCTGAGTGGGAGTGGGGGAGGGGAGGGAGACAGCTGAAGCCGAGTCCAGAAGGGCGGCGATGGAAGAGCTGCAGCTGGGTCAGAGCCTGGAGGGAGGGCGGGGCCTTAACTGAGGACCCCCCCGCCCCCGAGGCCAGCCCTAGGCCCCGGCGGTCGCGTATGCGCCCTTGGCCTGTGCGGTGTGTGGGGGGTTGAACCCAAGCCCGCAGGGCTCCCGGAGCGGCCAGAGAAAGAAGGGCCCATGGAGAGGTAGGCGAGCTGGGCAGGGGGCGCCACCTTACTCTCCTCAGCTCCCTGAGGGAGAGAGAGAGAGACAGAGACAGAGAAAGAGATCCCTGACCTCTGAGTCTCTGCCTCCACCGCTGGCTGGTGCCAACTCACGCGCCATCCCACTTCCAGCCATCACCCCCACGCCTGCCCCGGGGCCAGCCCCACCACAGACACGCCGGTTGGTTCCTGCTCACCTCTGTGCTGTCCCTTCCCGACCTGACCCGAGTGCAGGGCATAAGCTTCAGACAAGTCTTTCCATGTCCCTCTGCATGACAATAGACTTCCTCGCCTCTCCCATTCCACAGGCCCACCCGGGACATCCACATTTGTCATTAGCTCAGGAGAGGATGCAAGATGAGAATCTCTGCTATTGTGTGGGGAGACTCAGTTTCCCGGGTTTCCCCCATGGACACATGTTCTTCAGCTGGGTCTGATTTTCTCCAGACAAGCTGTCTTGGGAAGGATTTGGCCAGCCCTAAGAACCTGAAGGGAAAGGGCGGAGGGGGGTTCTCTCTCTGCCCCCGACAGCCCCGAGCTGGGTCGGTCCCTCAGACCTGGCCAGGGGCAGCCCATACCCCGGCGCCCTTCCCCGGGGCATCCAAGGGCAGGCTCGGCGCCAGCCCCACCCCGCTCGCCACTGCCCGACCATCGTCCTCCCTCGGGGGGCCTGGGCAGGACAGGGACCCGGCTGTGGGAGGCCTCCAGATCTCAGGCCTGGCACACCGTTTACCAGGCTGCTTCCTCCTCTGACGGGGGCCCAGCACACGCCCCAGGAGACTTGGCAGCCGCCCCCAGGGCTCTATCCTCTGGAACTCGTCCCCTTGGAAGGGGCCTGGCCCAGGTGCCAGGTTCGGCTGGTCGGCCAGCCTCCTTTGGAGAAAGCAGGCAAGCCGAGCCAGGCTTGCAGTGGCCCTGGCGTGACACCTGCCACCTCAGGCAGAGGGCCTCCCGCGTGCCCTCCATGGCGGGTTTCTCCCCGGAGCCGTGGCCTGGGCACTAGGAAGGCCGGGCCTCCCCGACTCCCGGGAGGAGGGGCTAGCCCAGTTGCGCCCTGGCCCCCAAACCCTCTGGTGCCATCTGCCTGTCTCGGCACTTCTGACTCCACAGAGCCTTTCCTACATCTGGGCTGCCTGCCGTGGCAAAGTGCAGGCGTGGGGTGAGGCCATGGCTTTGTCTTTCCAGGAAAAAATGAGCCCCTGGCCGAAGCAGCAGGCCCAGGCAGATCCTTGAGCTTGAAGCCCAGTAGGTCTGTGGCCCTCAGGGCCAGAGCAATGCTTTCAAGGCAGGGAAGCGGCCTGAAAGCTGAGTGGGAGTGGGGGAGGGGAGGGAGACAGCTGAAGCCGAGTCCAGAAGGGCGGCGATGGAAGAGCTGCAGCTGGGTCAGAGCCTGGAGGGAGGGCGGGGCCTTCACTGAGGATCCCCCCGCCCCCGAGGCCAGCCCTAGGCCCCGGCGGTCGCGTATGCGCCCTTGGCCTGTGCGGTGTGTGGGGGGTTGAACCCAAGCCCGCAGGGCTCCCGGAGCGGCCAGAGAAAGAAGGGCCCATGGAGAGGTAGGCGAGCTGGGCAGGGGGCGCCACCTTACTCTCCTCAGCTCCCTGAGGGAGAGAGAGAGAGACAGAGACAGAGAAAGAGATCCCTGACCTCTGAGTCTCTGCCTCCACCGCTGGCTGGTGCCAACTCACGCGCCATTCCACTTCCAGCCATCACCCCCACGCCTGCCCCGGGGCCAGCCCCACCACAGACACGCCGGTTGGTTCCTGCTCACCTCTGTGCTGTCCCTTCCCGACCTGACCCCAGTGCAGGGGATAAGCTTCAGACAAGTCTTTCCATGTCCCTCTGCATGACAATAGACTTCCTCGCCTCTCCCATTCCACAGGCCCACCCGGGACATCCACATTTGTCATTAGCTCAGGAGAGGATGCAAGATGAGAATCTCTGCTATTGTGTGGGGAGACTCAGTTTCCCGGGTTTCCCCCATGGACACATGTTCTTCAGCTGGGTCTGATTTTCTCCAGACAAGCTGTCTTGGGAAGGATTTGGCCAGCCCTAAGAACCTGAAGGGAAAGGGCGGAGGGGGGTTCTCTCTCTGCCCCCGACAGCCCCGAGCTGGGTCGGTCCCTCAGACCTGGCCAGGGGCAGCCCATACCCCGGCGCCCTTCCCCGGGGCATCCAAGGGCAGGCTCGGCGCCAGCCCCACCCCGCTCGCCACTGCCCGACCATCGTCCTCCCTCGGGGGGCCTGGGCAGGACAGGGACCCGGCTGTGGGAGGCCTCCAGATCTCAGGCCTGGCACACCGTTTACCAGGCTGCTTCCTCCTCTGCCGGGGGCCCAGCACACGCCCCAGGAGACTTGGCAGCCGCCCCCAGGGCTCTAGCCTCTGGAACTCGTCCCCTTGGAAGGGGCCTGGCCCAGGTGCCAGGTTCGGCTGGTCGGCCAGCCTCCTTTGGAGAAAGCAGGCAAGCCGAGCCAGGCTTGCAGTGGCCCTGGCGTGACACCTGCCACCTCAGGCAGAGGGCCTCCCGCGTGCCCTCCATGGCGGGTTTCTCCCCGGAGCCGTGGCCTGGGCACTAGGAAGGCCGGGCCTCCCCGACTCCCGGGAGGAGGGGCTAGCCCAGTAGCGCCCTGGCCCCCAAACCCTCTGGTGCCATCTGCCTGTCTCGGCACTTCTGACTCCACAGAGCCTTTCCTACATCTGGGCTGCCTGCCGTGGCAAAGTGCAGGCGTGGGGTGAGGCCATGGCTTTGTCTTTCCAGGAAAAAATGAGCCCCTGGCCGAAGCAGCAGGCCCAGGCAGAGCCTTGAGCTTGAAGCCCAGTAGGTCTGAGGCCCTCAGGGCCAGAGCAATGCTTTCAAGGCAGGGAAGCGGCCTGACAGCTGAGTGGGAGTGGGGGAGGGGAGGGAGACAGCTGAAGCCGAGTCCAGAAGGGCGGCGATGGAAGAGCTGCAGCTGGGTCAGAGCCTGGAGGGAGGGCGGGGCCTTCACTGAGGACCCACCCCCCCCCCCACCCCGAGGCCAGCCCTAGGCCCCGGGGGTCGCGCATGCGCCCTTGGCCTGTGCGGTGTGTGGGGGGTTGAACCCAAGCCCGCAGGGCTCCCGGAGCGGCCAGAGAAAGAAGGGCCCATGGAGAGGTAGGCGAGCTGGGCAGGGGGCGCCACCTTACTCTCCTCAGCTCCCTGAGGGAGAGAGAGACAGAGACAGAGAGAGAGATCCCTGACCTCTGAGTCTCTGCCTCCACCGCTGGCTGGTGCCAACTCACGCTCCATCCCACTTCCAGCCATCACCCCCACGCCTGCCCCGGGGCCAGCCCCACCACAGAGAGGCCGGTTGGTTCCTGCTCACCTCTGTGCCGTCCCTTCCCGACCTGACCCCAGTGCAGGGGATAAGCTTCAGACAAGTCTTTCCATGTCCCTCTGCATGACAATAGACTTCCTCCCCTCTCCCATTCCACAGGCCCACCCGGGACATCCACCTTTGTCATTAGCTCAGGAGAGGATGCAAGATGAGAATCTCTGCTATTGTGTGGGGAGACTCAGTTTCCCGGGTTTCCCCCATGGACACATGTTCTTCAGCTGGGTCTGATTTTCTCCAGACAAGCTGTCTTGGGAAGGATTTGGCCAGCCCTAAGAACCTGAAGGGAAAGGGCGGAGGGGGGTTCTCTCTCTGCCCCCGACAGCCCCGAGCTGGGTCGGTCCCTCAGACCTGGCCAGGGGCAGCCCATCCCCCGGCGCCCTTCCCCGGGGCATCCAAGGGCAGGCTCGGCGCCAGCCCCACCCCGCTCGCCAATGCCCGACCATCGTCCTCCCTCGGGGGGCCTGGGCAGGACAGGGACCCGGGTGTGGGAGGCCTCCAGATCTCAGGCCTGGCACACCGTTTACCAGGCTGCTTCCTCCTCTGCCGGGGGCCCAGCACACGCCCCAGGAGACTTGGCAGCCGCCCCCAGGGCTCTATCCTCTGGAACTCGTCCCCTTGGAAGGGGCCTGGCCCAGGTGCCAGGTTCGGCTGGTCGGCCAGCCTCCTTTGGAGAAAGCAGGCAAGCCGAGCCAGGCTTGCAGTGGCCCTGGCGTGACACCTGCCACCTCAGGCAGAGGGCCTCCCGCGTGCCCTCCATGGCGGGTTTCTCCCCGGAGCCGTGGCCTGGGCACTAGGAAGGCCGGGCCTCCCCGACTCCCGGGAGGAGGGGCTAGCCCAGTTGCGCCCTGGCCCCCAAACCCTCTGGTGCCATCTGCCTGTCTCGGCACTTCTGACTCCACAGAGCCTTTCCTACATCTGGGCTGCCTGCCGTGGCAAAGTGCAGGCGTGGGGTGAGGCCATGGCTTTGTCTTTCCAGGAAAAAATGAGCCCCTGGCCGAAGCAGCAGGCCCAGGCAGAGCCTTGAGCTTGAAGCCCAGTAGGTGTGTGGCCCTCAGGGCCAGAGCAATGCTTTCAAGGCAGGGAAGCGGCCTGCAAGCTGAGTGGGAGTGGGGGAGGGGAGGGAGACAGCTGAAGCCGAGTCCAGAAGGGCTGCGATGGAAGAGCTGCAGCTGGGTCAGAGCCTGGAGGGAGGGCGGGGCCTTCACTGAGGACCCCCCCCCCCCCCCGAGGCCAGCCCTAGGCCCCGGGGGTCGCGCATGCGCCCTTGGCCTGTGCGGTGTGTGGGGGGTTGAACCCAAGCCCGCAGGGCTCCCGGAGAGGCCAGAGAAAGAAGGGCCCATGGAGAGGTAGGCGAGCTGGGCAGGGGGCGCCACCTTACTCTCCTCAGCTCCCTGAGGGAGAGAGAGAGAGACAGAGACAGAGAGAGAGATCCCTGACCTCTGAGTCTCTGCCTCCACCGCTGGCTGGTGCCAACTCACGCGCCATCCCACTTCCAGCCATCACCCCCACGCCTGCCCCGGGGCCAGCCCCACCACAGAGAGGCCGGTTGGTTCCTGCTCACCTCTGTGCCATCCCTTCCCGACCTGTCCCCAGTGCAGGGGATAAGCTTCAGACAAGTCTTTCCATGTCCCTCTGCATGACAATAGACTTCCTCCCCTCTCCCATTCCACAGGCCCACCCGGGACATCCACCTTTGTCATTAGCTCAGGAGAGGATGCAAGATGAGAATCTCTGCTATTGTGTGGGGAGACTCAGTTTCCCGGGTTTCCCCCATGGACACATGTTCTTCAGCTGGGTCTGATTTTCTCCAGACAAGCTGTCTTGGGAAGGATTTGGCCAGCCCTAAGAACCTGAAGGGAAAGGGCGGAGGGGGGTTCTCTCTCTGCCCCCGACAGCCCCGAGCTGGGTCGGTCCCTCAGACCTGGCCAGGGGCAGCCCATCCCCCGGCGCCCTTCCCCGGGGCATCCAAGGGCAGGCTCGGCGCCAGCTCCACCCCGCTCGCCACTGCCCGACCATCGTCCTCCCTCGGGGGGCCTGGGCAGGACAGGGACCCGGCTGTGGGAGGCCTCCAGATCTCAGGCCTGGCACACCGTTTACCAGGCTGCTTCCTCCTCTGACGGGGGCCCAGCACACGCCCCAGGAGACTTGGCAGCCGCCCCCAGGGCTCTAGCCTCTGGAACTCGTCCCCTTGGAAGGGGCCTGGCCCAGGTGCCAGGTTCGGCTGGTCGGCCAGCCTCCTTTGGAGAAAGCAGGCAAGCCGAGCCAGGCTTGCAGTGGCCCTGGCGTGACACCTGCCACCTCAGGCAGAGGGCCTCCCGCGTGCCCCCCATGGCGGGTTTCTCCCCGGAGCCGTGGCCTGGGCACTAGGAAGGCCGGGCCTCCCCGACTCCCGGGAGGAGGGGCTAGCCCAGTTGCGCCCTGGCCCCCAAACCCTCTGGTGCCATCTGCCTGTCTCGGCACTTCTGACTCCACAGAGCCTTTCCTACATCTGGGCTGCCTGCCGTGGCAAAGTACAGGCGTGGGGTGAGGCCATGGCTTTGTCTTTCCAGGAAAAAATGAGCCCCTGGCCGAAGCAGCAGGCCCAGGCAGAGCCTTGAGCTTGAAGCCCAGTAGGTGTGTGGCCCTCAGGGCCAGAGCAATGCTTTCAAGGCAGGGAAGCGGCCTGAAAGCTGAGTGGGAGTGGGGGAGGGGAGGGAGACAGCTGAAGCCGAGTCCAGAAGGGCGGCGATGGAAGAGCTGCAGCTGGGTCAGAGCCTGGAGGGAGGGCGGGGCCTTCACTGAGGACCCCCCCCCCAGGCCAGCCCTAGGCCCCGGGGGTCGCGCATGCGCCCTTGGCCTGTGCGGTGTGTGGGGGGTTGAACCCAAGCCCGCAGGGCTCCCGCAGCGGCCAGAGAAAGAAGGGCCCATGGAGAGGTAGGCGAGCTGGGCAGGGGGCGCCACCTTACTCTCCTCAGCTCCCTGAGGGAGAGAGAGAGAGACAGAGACAGAGAGAGAGATCCCTGACCTCTGAGTCTCTGCCTCCACCGCTGGCTGGTGCCAACTCACGCGCCATCCCACTTCCAGCCATCACCCCCACGCCTGCCCCTGGGCCAGCCCCACCACAGAGAGGCCGGTTGGTTCCTGCTCACCTCTGTGCCGTCCCTTCCCGACCTGACCCCAGTGCAGGGGATAAGCTTCAGACAAGTCTTTCCATGTCCCTCTGCATGACAATAGACTTCCTCCCCTCTCCCATTCCACAGGCCCACCCGGGACATCCACCTTTGTCATTAGCTCAGGAGAGGATGCAAGATGAGAATCTCTGCTATTGTGTGGGGAGACTCAGTTTCCCGGGTTTCCCCCATGGACACATGTTCTTCAGCTGGGTCTGATTTTCTCCAGACAAGCTGTCTTGGGAAGGATTTGGCCAGCCCTAAGAACCTGAAGGGAAAGGGCGGAGGGGGGTTCTCTCTCTGCCCCCGACAGCCCCGAGCTGGGTCGGTCCCTCAGACCTGGCCAGGGGCAGCCCATCCCCCGGCGCCCTTCCCCGGGGCATCCAAGGGCAGGCTCGGCGCCAGCCCCACCCCGCTCGCCACTGCCCGACCATCGTCCTCCCTCGGGGGGCCTGGGCAGGACAGGGACCCGGCTGTGGGAGGCCTCCAGATCTCAGGCCTGGCACACCGTTTACCAGGCTGCTTCCTCCTCTGACGGGGGCCCAGCACACGCCCCAGGAGACTTGGCAGCCGCCCCCAGGGCTCTAGCCTCTGGAACTCGTCCCCTTGGAAGGGGCCTGGCCCAGGTGCCAGGTTCGGCTGGTCGGCCAGCCTCCTTTGGAGAAAGCAGGCAAGCCGAGCCAGGCTTGCAGTGGCCCTGGCGTGACACCTGCCACCTCAGGCAGAGGGCCTCCCGCGTGCCCTCCATGGCGGGTTTCTCCCCGGAGCCGTGGCCTGGGCACTAGGAAGGCCGGGCCTCCCCGACTCCCGGGAGGAGGGGCTAGCCCAGTTGCGCCCTGGCCCCCAAACCCTCTGGTGCCATCTGCCTGTCTCGGCACTTCTGACTCCACAGAGCCTTTCCTACATCTGGGCTGCCTGCCGTGGCAAAGTGTAGGCGTGGGGTGAGGCCATGGCTTTGTCTTTCCAGGAAAAAATGAGCCCCTGGCCGAAGCAGCAGGCCCAGGCAGAGCCTTGAGCTTGAAGCCCAGTAGGTCTGTGGCCCTCAGGGCCAGAGCAATGCTTTCAAGGCAGGGAAGCGGCCTGAAAGCTGAGTGGGAGTGGCGGAGGGGAGGGAGACAGCTGAAGCCCAGTCCAGAAGGGCGGCGATGGAAGAGCTGCAGCTGGGTCAGAGCCTGGAGGGAGGGCGGGGCCTTCACTGAGGACCCAACCCCCCCCCAGGCCAGCCCTAGGCCCCGGGGGGTCGCGCAAGCGCCCTTGGCCTGTGCGGTGTGTGGGGGGTTGAACCCAAGCCCGCAGGGCTCCCGCAGCGGCCAGAGAAAGAAGGGCCCATGGAGAGGTAGGCGAGCTGGGCAGGGGGCGCCACCTTACTCTCCTCAGCTCCCTGAGGGAGAGAGAGAGAGACAGAGACAGAGAGAGAGATCCCTGACCTCTGAGTCTCTGCCTCCACCGCTGGCTGGTGCCAACTCACGCGCCATCCCACTTCCAGCCATCACACCCTCGCCTGCCCCGGGGCCAGCCCCACCACAGAGAGGCCGGTTGGTTCCTGCTGACCTCTGTGCCGTCCCTTCCCGACCTGACCCCAGTGCAGGGGATAAGCTTCAGACAAGTCTTTCCATGTCCCTCTGCATGACAATAGACTTCCTCCCCTCTCCCATTCCACAGGCCCACCCGGGACATCCACCTTTGTCATTAGCTCAGGAGAGGATGCAAGATGAGAATCTCTGCTATTGTGTGGGGAGACTCAGTTTCCCGGGTTTCCCCCATGGACACATGTTCTTCAGCTGGGTCTGATTTTCTCCAGACAAGCTGTCTTGGGAAGGATTTGGCCAGCCCTAAGAACCTGAAGGGAAAGGGCGGAGGGGGGTTCTCTCTCTGCCCCCGACAGCCCCGAGCTGGGTCGGTCCCTCAGACCTGGCCAGGGGCAGCCCATCCGCCGGCGCCCTTCCCCGGGGCATCCAAGGGCAGGCTCGGCGCCAGCCCCACCCCGCTCGCCACTGCCCGACCATCGTCCTCCCTCGGGGGGCCTGGGCAGGACAGGGACCCGGCTGTGGGAGGCCTCCAGATCTCAGGCCTGGCACACCGTTTACCAGGCTGCTTCCTCCTCTGACGGGGGCCCAGCACACGCCCCAGGAGACTTGGCAGCCGCCCCCAGGGCTCTATCCTCTGGAACTCGTCCCCTTGGAAGGGGCCTGGCCCAGGTGCCAGGTTCGGCTGGTCTGCCAGCCTCCTTTGGAGAAAGCAGGCAAGCCGAGCCAGGCTTGCAGTGGCCCTGGCGTGACACCTGCCACCTCAGGCAGAGGGCCTCCCGCGTGCCCTCCATGGCGGGTTTCTCCCCGGAGCCGTGGCCTGGGCACTAGGAAGGCCGGGCCTCCCCGACTCCCGGGAGGAGGGGCTAGCCCAGTTGCGCCCTGGCCCCCAAACCCTCTGGTGCCATCTGCCTGTCTCGGCACTTCTGACTCCACAGAGCCTTTCCTACATCTGGGCTGCCTGCCGTGGCAAAGTGCAGGCGTGGGGTGAGGCCATGGCTTTGTCTTTCCAGGAAAAAATGAGCCCCTGGCCGAAGCAGCAGGCCCAGGCAGAGCCTTGAGCTTGAAGCCCAGTAGGTGTGTGGCCCTCAGGGCCAGAGCAATGCTTTCAAGGCAGGGAAGCGGCCTGCAAGCTGAGTGGGAGTGGGGGAGGGGAGGGAGACAGCTGAAGCCGAGTCCAGAAGGGCGGCGATGGAAGAGCTGCAGCTGGGTCAGAGCCTGGAGGGAGGGCGGGGCCTTCACTGAGGACCCCCCCCCCCCCCCGAGGCCAGCCCTAGGCCCCGGGGGTCGCGCATGCGCCCTTGGCCTGTGCGGTGTGTGGGGGGTTGAACCCAAGCCCGCAGGGCTCCCGCAGCGGCCAGAGAAAGAAGGGCCCATGGAGAGGTAGGCGAGCTGGGCAGGGGGCGCCACCTTACTCTCCTCAGCTCCCTGAGGGAGAGAGAGAGAGACAGAGACAGAGAGAGAGATCCCTGACCTCTGAGTCTCTGCCTCCACCGCTGGCTGGTGCCAACTCACGCGCCATCCCACTTCCAGCCATCACCCCCTCGCCTGCCCCGGGGCCAGCCCCACCACAGAGAGGCCGGTTGGTTCCTGCTGACCTCTGTGCCGTCCCTTCCCGACCTGACCCCAGTGCAGGGGATAAGCTTCAGACAAGTCTTTCCATGTCCCTCTGCATGACAATAGACTTCCTCCCCTCTCCCATTCCACAGGCCCACCCGGGACATCCACCTTTGTCATTAGCTCAGGAGAGGATGCAAGATGAGAATCTCTGCTATTGTGTGGGGAGACTCAGTTTCCCGGGTTTCCCCCATGGACACATGTTCTTCAGCTGGGTCTGATTTTCTCCAGACAAGCTGTCTTGGGAAGGATTTGGCCAGCCCTAAGAACCTGAAGGGAAAGGGCGGAGGGGGGTTCTCTCTCTGCCCCCGACAGCCCCGAGCTGGGTCGGTCCCTCAGACCTGGCCAGGGGCAGCCCATCCCCCGGCGCCCTTCCCCGGGGCATCCAAGGGCAGGCTCGGCGCCAGCCCCACCCCGCTCGCCACTGCCCGACCATCGTCCTCCCTCGGGGGGCCTGGGCAGGACAGGGACCCGGCTGTGGGAGGCCTCCAGATCTCAGGCCTGGCACACCGTTTACCAGGCTGCTTCCTCCTCTGACGGGGGCCCAGCACACGCCCCAGGAGACTTGGCAGCCGCCCCCAGGGCTCTAGCCTCTGGAACTCGTCCCCTTGGAAGGGGCCTGGCCCAGGTGCCAGGTTCGGCTGGTCGGCCAGCCTCCTTTGGAGAAAGCAGGCAAGCCGAGCCAGGCTTGCAGTGGCCCTGGCGTGACACCTGCCACCTCAGGCAGAGGGCCTCCCGCGTGCCCCCCATGGCGGGTTTCTCCCCGGAGCCGTGGCCTGGGCACTAGGAAGGCCGGGCCTCCCCGACTCCCGGGAGGAGGGGCTAGCCCAGTTGCGCCCTGGCCCCCAAACCCTCTGGTGCCATCTGCCTGTCTCGGCACTTCTGACTCCACAGAGCCTTTCCTACATCTGGGCTGCCTGCCGTGGCAAAGTGCAGGCGTGGGGTGAGGCCATGGCTTTGTCTTTCCAGGAAAAAATGAGCCCCTGGCCGAAGCAGCAGGCCCAGGCAGAGCCTTGAGCTTGAAGCCCAGTAGGTGTGTGGCCCTCAGGGCCAGAGCAATGCTTTCAAGGCAGGGAAGCGGCCTGAAAGCTGAGTGGGAGTGGGGGAGGGGAGGGAGACAGCTGAAGCGGAGTCCAGAAGGGCGGCGATGGAAGAGCTGCAGCTGGGTCAGAGCCTGGAGGGAGGGCGGGGCCTTCACTGAGGACCCCCCCCCAGGCCAGCCCTAGGCCCCGGGGGTCGCGCATGCGCCCTTGGCCTGTGCGGTGTGTGGGGGGTTGAACCCAAGCCCCCAGGGCTCCCGCAGCGGCCAGAGAAAGAAGGGCCCATGGAGAGGTAGGCGAGCTGGGCAGGGGGCGCCACCTTACTCTCCTCAGCTCCCTGAGGGAGAGAGAGAGAGACAGAGACAGAGAGAGAGATCCCTGACCTCTGAGTCTCTGCCTCCACCGCTGGCTGGTGCCAACTCACGCGCCATCCCACTTCCAGCCATCACCCCCACGCCTGCCCCTGGGCCAGCCCCACCACAGAGAGGCCGGTTGGTTCCTGCTCACCTCTGTGCCGTCCCTTCCCGACCTGACCCCAGTGCAGGGGATAAGCTTCAGACAAGTCTTTCCATGTCCCTCTGCATGACAATAGACTTCCTCCCCTCTCCCATTCCACAGGCCCACCCGGGACATCCACCTTTGTCATTAGCTCAGGAGAGGATGCAAGATGAGAATCTCTGCTATTGTGTGGGGAGACTCAGTTTCCCGGGTTTCCCCCATGGACACATGTTCTTCAGCTGGGTCTGATTTTCTCCAGACAAGCTGTCTTGGGAAGGATTTGGCCAGCCCTAAGAACCTGAAGGGAAAGGGCGGAGGGGGGTTCTCTCTCTGCCCCCGACAGCCCCGAGCTGGGTCGGTCCCTCAGACCTGGCCAGGGGCAGCCCATCCCCCGGCGCCCTTCCCCGGGGCATCCAAGGGCAGGCTCTGCGCCAGCCCCAACCCGCTCGCCACTGCCGGACCATCGTCCTCCCTCGGGGGGCCTGGGCAGGACAGGGACCCGGCTGTGGGAGGCCTCCAGATCTCAGGCCTGGCACACCGTTTACCAGGCTGCTTCCTCCTCTGACGGGGGCCCAGCACACGCCCCAGGAGACTTGGCACCCGCCCACAGGGCTCTAGCCTCTGGAACTCGTCCCCTTGGAAGGGGCCTGGCCCAGGTGCCAGGTTCGGCTGGTCGGCCAGCCTCCTTTGGAGAAAGCAGGCAAGCCGAGCCAGGCTTGCAGTGGCCCTGGCGTGACACCTGCCACCTCAGGCAGAGGGCCTCCCGCGTGCCCTCCATGGCGGGTTTCTCCCCGGAGCTGTGGCCTGGGCACTAGGAAGGCCGGGCCTCCCCGACTCCCGGGAGGAGGGGCTAGCCCAGTTGCGCCCTGGCCCCCAAACCCTCTGGTGCCATCTGCCTGTCTCGGCACTTCTGACTCCACAGAGCCTTTCCTACATCTGGGCTGCCTGCCGTGGCAAAGTGCAGGCGTGGGGTGAGGCCATGGCTTTGTCTTTCCAGGAAAAAATGAGCCCCTGGCCGAGGCAGCAGGCCCAGGCAGAGCCTTGAGCTTGAAGCCCAGTAGGTCTGTGGCCCTCAGGGCCAGAGCAATGCTTTCAAGGCAGGGAAGCGGCCTGACAGCTGAGTGGGAGTGGGGGAGGGGAGGGAGACAGCTGAAGCCGAGTCCAGAAGGGCGGCGATGGAAGAGCTGCAGCTGGGTCAGAGCCTGGAGGGAGGGCGGGGCCTTAACTGAGGACCCCCGCCCCCAGGCCATCCCTAGGCCCCGGCGGTCGCGCATGCGCCCTTGGCCTGTGCGGTGTGTGGGGGGTTGAACCCAAGCCCGCAGGGCTCCCGGAGCGGCCAGAGAAAGAAGGGCCCATGGAGAGGTAGGCGAGCTGGGCAGGGGGCGCCACCTTACTCTCCTCAGCTCCCTGAGGGAGAGAGAGAGAGACAGAGACAGAGAGAGAGATCCCTGACCTCTGAGTCTCTGCCTCCACCGCTGGCTGGTGCCAACTCACGCGCCATCCCACTTCCAGCCATCACCCCCACGCCTGCCCCGGGGCCAGCCCCACCACAGAGAGGCCGGTTGGTTCCTGCTCACCTCTGTGCCGTCCCTTCCCGACCTGACCCCAGTGCAGGGGATAAGCTTCAGACAAGTCTTTCCATGTCCCTCTGCATGACAATAGACTTCCTCCCCTCTCCCATTCCACAGGCCCACCCGGGACATCCACCTTTGTCATTAGCTCAGGAGAGGATGCAAGATGAGAATCTCTGCTATTGTGTGGGGAGACTCAGTTTCCCGGGTTTCCCCCATGGACACATGTTCTTCAGCTGGGTCTGATTTTCTCCAGACAAGCTGTCTTGGGAAGGATTTGGCCAGCCCTAAGAACCTGAAGGGAAAGGGCGGAGGGGGGTTCTCTCTCTGCCCCCGACAGCCCCGAGCTGGGTCGGTCCCTCAGACCTGGCCAGGGGCAGCCCATCCCCCGGCGCCCTTCCCCGGGGCATCCAAGGGCAGGCTCGGCGCCAGCCCCACCCCGCTCGCCACTGCCCGACCATCGTCCTCCCTCGGGGGGCCTGGGCAGGACAGGGACCCGGGTGTGGGAGGCCTCCAGATCTCAGGCCTGGCACACCGTTTACCAGGCTGCTTCCTCCTCTGACGGGGGCCCAGCACACGCCCCAGGAGACTTGGCAGCCGCCCCCAGGGCTCTAGCCTCTGGAACTCGTCCCCTTGGAAGGGGCCTGGCCCAGGTGCCAGGTTCGGCTGGTCGGCCAGCCTCCTTTGGAGAAAGCAGGCAAGCCGAGCCAGGCTTGCAGTGGCCCTGGCGTGACACCTGACACCTCAGGCAGAGGGCCTCCCGCGTGCCCTCCATGGCGGATTTCTCCCCGGAGCCGTGGCCTGGGCACTAGGAAGGCCGGGCCTCCCCGACTCCCGGGAGGAGGGGCTAGCCCAGTTGCGCCCTGGCCCCCAAACCCTCTGGTGCCATCTGCCTGTCTCGGCACTTCTGACTCCACAGAGCCTTTCCTACATCTGGGCTGCCTGCCGTGGCAAAGTGCAGGCGTGGGGTGAGGCCATGGCTTTGTCTTTCCAGGAAAAAATGAGCCCCTGGCCGAAGCAGCAGGCCCAGGCAGAGCCTTGAGCTTGAAGCCCAGTAGGTGTGTGGCCCTCAGGGCCAGAGCCATGCTTTCAAGGCAGGGAAGCGGCCTGCAAGCTGAGTGGGAGTGGGGGAGGGGAGGGAGACAGCTGAAGCCGAGTCCAGAAGGGCGGCGATGGAAGAGCTGCAGCTGGGTCAGAGCCTGGAGGGAGGGCGGGGCCTTCACTGAGGACCCCCCCCCCCCCGAGGCCAGCCCTAGGCCCCGGGGGTCGCGCATGCGCCCTTGGCCTGTGCGGTGTGTGGGGGGTTGAACCCAAGCCCGCAGGGCTCCCGGAGCGGCCAGAGAAAGAAGGGCCCATGGAGAGGTAGGCGAGCTGGGCAGGGGGCGCCACCTTACTCTCCTCAGCTCCCTGAGGGAGAGAGAGAGAGACAGAGACAGAGAGAGAGATCCCTGACCTCTGAGTCTCTGCCTCCACCGCTGGCTGGTGCCAACTCACGCGCCATCCCACTTCCAGCCATCACCCCCACGCCTGCCCCGGGGCCAGCCCCACCACAGAGAGGCCGGTTGGTTCCTGCTCACCTCTGTGCCGTCCCTTCCCGACCTGACCCCAGTGCAGGGGATAAGCTTCAGACAAGTCTTTCCATGTCCCTCTGCATGACAATAGACTTCCTCCCCTCTCCCATTCCACAGGCCCACCCGGGACATCCACCTTTGTCATTAGCTCAGGAGAGGATGCAAGATGAGAATCTCTGCTATTGTGTGGGGAGACTCAGTTTCCCGGGTTTCCCCCATGGACACATGTTCTTCAGCTGGGTCTGATTTTCTCCAGACAAGCTGTCTTGGGAAGGATTTGGCCAGCCCTAAGAACCTGAAGGGAAAGGGCGGAGGGGGGTTCTCTCTCTGCCCCCGACAGCCCCGAGCTGGGTCGGTCCCTCAGACCTGGCCAGGGGCAGCCCATCCCCCGGCGCCCTTCCCCGGGGCATCCAAGGGCAGGCTCGGCGCCAGCCCCACCCCGCTCGCCACTGCCCGACCATCGTCCTCCCTCGGGGGGCCTGGGCAGGACAGGGACCCGGGTGTGGGAGGCCTCCAGATCTCAGGCCTGGCACACCGTTTACCAGGCTGCTTCCTCCTCTGACGGGGGCCCAGCACACGCCCCAGGAGACTTGGCAGCCGCCCCCAGGGCTCTAGCCTCTGGAACTCGTCCCCTTGGAAGGGGCCTGGCCCAGGTGCCAGGTTCGGCTGGTCGGCCAGCCTCCTTTGGAGAAAGCAGGCAAGCCGAGCCAGGCTTGCAGTGGCCCTGGCGTGACACCTGCCACCTCAGGCAGAGGGCCTCCCGCGTGCCCTCCATGGCGGGTTTCTCCCCGGAGCCGTGGCCTGGGCACTAGGAAGGCCGGGCCTCCCCGACTCCCGGGAGGAGGGGCTAGCCCAGTTGCGCCCTGGCCCCCAAACCCTCTGGTGCCATCTGCCTGTCTCGGCACTTCTGACTCCACAGAGCCTTTCCTACATCTGGGCTGCCTGCCGTGGCAAAGTGCAGGCGTGGGGTGAGGCCATGGCTTTGTCTTTCCAGGAAAAAATGAGCCCCTGGCCGAAGCAGCAGGCCCAGGCAGAGCCTTGAGCTTGAAGCCCAGTAGGTCTGTGGCCCTCAGGGCCAGAGCCATGCTTTCAAGGCAGGGAAGCGGCCTGAAAGCTGAGTGGGAGTGGGGGAGGGGAGGGAGACAGCTGAAGCCGAGTCCAGAAGGGCGGCGATGGAAGAGGTGCAGCTGGGTCAGAGCCTGGAGGGAGGGCGGGGCCTTCACTGAGGACCCCCCCCCACGAGGCAAGCCCTAGGCCCCGGGGGTCGCGCATGTGCCCTTGACCTGTGCGGTGTGTGGGGGGTTGAACCCAAGCCCGCAGGGCTCCCGGAGCGGCCAGAGAAAGAAGGGCCCTTGGAGAGGTAGGCGAGCTGGGCAGGGGGCGCCACCTTACTCTCCTCAGCTCCCTGAGGGAGAGAGAGAGAGACAGAGACAGAGAGAGAGATCCCTGACCTCTGAGTCTCTGCCTCCACCGCTGGCTGGTGCCAACTCACGCGCCATCCCACTTCCAGCCATCACCCCCACGCCTGCCCCGGGGCCAGCCCCACCACAGAGAGGCCGGTTGGTTCCTGCTCACCTCTGTGCCGTCCCTTCCCGACCTGACCCCAGTGCAGGGGATAAGCTTCAGACAAGTCTTTCCATGTCCCTCTGCATGACAATAGACTTCCTCCCCTCTCCCATTCCACAGGCCCACCCGGGACATCCACCTTTGTCATTAGCTCAGGAGAGGATGCAAGATGAGGATCTCTGCTATTGTGTGGGGAGACTCAGTTTCCCGGGTTTCCCCCATGGACACATGTTCTTCAGCTGGGTCTGATTTTCTCCAGACAAGCTGTCTTGGGAAGGATTTGGCCAGCCCTAAGAACCTGAAGGGAAAGGGCGGAGGGGGGTTCTCTCTCTGCCCCCGACAGCCCCGAGCTGGGTCGGTCCCTCAGACCTGGCCAGGGGCAGCCCATCCCCCGGCGCCCTTCCCCGGGGCATCCAAGGGCAGGCTCGGCGCCAGCCCCACCCCGCTCGCCACTGCCCGACCATCGTCCTCCCTCGGGGGGCCTGGGCAGGACAGGGACCCGGCTGTGGGAGGCCTCCAGATCTCAGGCCTTGCACACCGTTTACCAGGCTGCTTCCTCCTCTGACGGGGGCCCAGCACACGCCCCAGGAGACTTGGCACCCGCCCCCAGGGCTCTAGCCTCTGGAACTCGTCCCCTTGGAAGGGGCCTGGCCCAGGTGCCAGGTTCGGCTGGTCGGCCAGCCTCCTTTGGAGAAAGCAGGCAAGCCGAGCCAGGCTTGCAGTGGCCCTGGCGTGACACCTGCCACCTCAGGCAGAGGGCCTCCCGCGTGCCCTCCATGGCGGGTTTCTCCCCGGAGCCGTGGCCTGGGCACTAGGAAGGCCGGGCCTCCCCGACTCCCGGGAGGAGGGGCTAGCCCAGTTGCGCCCTGGCCCCCAAACCCTCTGGTGCCATCTGCCTGTCTCGGCACTTCTGACTCCACAGAGCCTTTCCTACATCTGGGCTGCCTGCCGTGGCAAAGTGCAGGCGTGGGGTGAGGCCATGGCTTTGTCTTTCCAGGAAAAAATGAGCCCCTGGCCGAAGCAGCAGGCCCAGGCAGAGCCTTGAGCTTGAAGCCCAGTAGGTCTGTGGCCCTCAGGGCCAGAGCAATGCTTTCAAGGCAGGGAAGCGGCCTGCAAGCTGAGTGGGAGTGGGGGAGGGGAGGGAGACAGCTGAAGCCGAGTCCAGAAGGGCGGCGATGGAAGAGCTGCAGCTGGGTCAGAGCCTGGAGGGAGGGCGGGGCCTTCACTGAGGACCCCCACCCCCGGAGGCCAGCCCTAGGCCCCGGCGGTCGCGCATGCGCCCTTGGCCTGTGCGGTGTGTGGGGGGTTGAACCCAAGCCCGCAGGGCTCCCGGAGCGGCCAGAGAAAGAAGGGCCCATGGAGAGGTAGGCGAGCTGGGCAGGGGGCGCCACCTTACTCTCCTCAGCTCCCTGAGGGAGAGAGAGAGAGACAGAGACAGAGAGAGAGATCCCTGACCTCTGAGTCTCTGCCTCCACTGCTGGCTGGTGCCAACTCACGCGCCATCCCACTTCCAGCCATCACCCCCACGCCTGCCCCGGGGCCAGCCCCACCACAGAGAGGCCGGTTGGTTCCTGCTCACCTCTGTGCCGTCCCTTCCCGACCTGACCCCAGTGCAGGGGATAAGCTTCAGACAAGTCTTTCCATGTCCCTCTGCATGACAATAGACTTCCTCCCCTCTCCCATTCCACAGGCCCACCCGGGACATCCACCTTTGTCATTAGCTCAGGAGAGGATGCAAGATGAGAATCTCTGCTATTGTGTGGGGAGACTCAGTTTCCCGGGTTTCCCCCATGGACACATGTTCTTCAGCTGGGTCTGATTTTCTCCAGACAAGCTGTCTTGGGAAGGATTTGGCCAGCCCTAAGAACCTGAAGGGAAAGGGCGGAGGGGGGTTCTCTCTCTGCCCCCGACAGCCCCGAGCTGGGTCGGTCCCTCAGACCTGGCCAGGGGCAGCCCATCCCCCGGCGCCCTTCCCCGGGGCATCCAAGGGCAGGCTCTGCGCCAGCCCCAACCCGCTCGCCACTGCCGGACCATCGTCCTCCCTCGGGGGGCCTGGGCAGGACATGGACCCGGCTGTGGGAGGCCTCCAGATCTCAGGCCTGGCACACCGTTTACCAGGCTGCTTCCTCCTCTGCCGGGGGCCCAGCACACGCCCCAGGAGACTTGGCAGCCGCCCCCAGGGCTCTATCCTCTGGAACTCGTCCCCTTGGAAGGGGCCTGGCCCAGGTGCCAGGTTCGGCTGGTCGGCCAGCCTCCTTTGGAGAAAGCAGGCAAGCCGAGCCAGGCTTGCAGTGGCCCTGGCGTGACACCTGCCACCTCAGGCAGAGGGCCTCCCGCGTGCCCTCCATGGCGGGTTTCTCCCCGGAGCTGTGGCCTGGGCACTAGGAAGGCCGGGCCTCCCCGACTCCCGGGAGGAGGGGCTAGCCCAGTTGCGCCCTGGCCCCCAAACCCTCTGGTGCCATCTGCCTGTCTCGGCACTTCTGACTCCACAGAGCCTTTCCTACATCTGGGCTGCCTGCCGTGGCAAAGTGCAGGCGTGGGGTGAGGCCATGGCTTTGTCTTTCCAGGAAAAAATGAGCCCCTGGCCAAAGCAGCAGGCCCAGGCAGAGCCTTGAGCTTGAAGCCCAGTAGGTGTGTGGCCCTCAGGGCCAGAGCAATGCTTTCAAGGCAGGGAAGCGGCCTGCAAGCTGAGTGGGAGTGGGGGAGGGGAGGGAGACAGCTGAAGCCGAGTCCAGAAGGGCGGCGATGGAAGAGCTGCAGCTGGGTCAGAGCCTGGAGGGAGGGCGGGGCCTTAACTGAGGACCCCCGCCCCCAGGCCATCCCTAGGCCCCGGCGGTCGCGCATGCGCCCTTGGCCTGTGCGGTGTGTGGGGGGTTGAACCCAAGCCCGCAGGGCTCCCGGAGCGGCCAGAGAAAGAAGGGCCCATGGAGAGGTAGGCGAGCTGGGCAGGGGGCGCCACCTTACTCTCCTCAGCTCCCTGAGGGAGAGAGAGAGAGACAGAGACAGAGAGAGAGATCCCTGACCTCTGAGTCTCTGCCTCCACCGCTGGCTGGTGCCAACTCACGCGCCATCCCACTTCCAGCCATCACCCCCACGCCTGCCCCGGGGCCAGCCCCACCACAGAGAGGCCGGTTGGTTCCTGCTCACCTCTGTGCCGTCCCTTCCCGACCTGACCCCAGTGCAGGGGATAAGCTTCAGACAAGTCTTTCCATGTCCCTCTGCATGACAATAGACTTCCTCCCCTCTCCCATTCCACAGGCCCACCCGGGACATCCACCTTTGTCATTAGCTCAGGAGAGGATGCAAGATGAGAATCTCTGCTATTGTGTGGGGAGACTCAGTTTCCCGGGTTTCCCCCATGGACACATGTTCTTCAGCTGGGTCTGATTTTCTCCAGACAAGCTGTCTTGGGAAGGATTTGGCCAGCCCTAAGAACCTGAAGGGAAAGGGCGGAGGGGGGTTCTCTCTCTGCCCCCGACAGCCCCGAGCTGGGTCGGTCCCTCAGACCTGGCCAGGGGCAGCCCATCCCCCGGCGCCCTTCCCCGGGGCATCCAAGGGCAGGCTCGGCGCCAGCCCCACCCCGCTCGCCACTGCCCGACCATCGTCCTCCCTCGGGGGGCCTGGGCAGGACAGGGACCCGGCTGTGGGAGGCCTCCAGATCTCAGGCCTTGCACACCGTTTACCAGGCTGCTTCCTCCTCTGACGGGGGCCCAGCACACGCCCCAGGAGACTTGGCACCCGCCCCCAGGGCTCTAGCCTCTGGAACTCGTCCCCTTGGAAGGGGCCTGGCCCAGGTGCCAGGTTCGGCTGGTCGGCCAGCCTCCTTTGGAGAAAGCAGGCAAGCCGAGCCAGGCTTGCAGTGGCCCTGGCGTGACACCTGCCACCTCAGGCAGAGGGCCTCCCGCGTGCCCTCCATGGCGGGTTTCTCCCCGGAGCCGTGGCCTGGGCACTAGGAAGGCTGGGCCTCCCCGACTCCCGGGAGGAGGGGCTAGCCCAGTTGCGCCCTGGCCCCCAAACCCTCTGGTGCCATCTGCCTGTCTCGGCACTTCTGACTCCACAGAGCCTTTCCTACATCTGGGCTGCCTGCCGTGGCAAAGTGCAGGCGTGGGGTGAGGCCATGGCTTTGTCTTTCCAGGAAAAAATGAGCCCCTGGCCGAAGCAGCAGGCCCAGGCAGAGCCTTGAGCTTGAAGCCCAGTAGGTCTGTGGCCCTCAGGGCCAGAGCAATGCTTTCAAGGCAGGGAAGCGGCCTGCAAGCTGAGTGGGAGTGGGGGAGGGGAGGGAGACAGCTGAAGCCGAGTCCAGAAGGGCGGCGATGGAAGAGCTGCAGCTGGGTCAGAGCCTGGAGGGAGGGCGGGGCCTTCACTGACGACCCCCACCCCCGGAGGCCAGCCCTAGGCCCCGGCGGTCGCGCATGCGCCCTTGGCCTGTGCGGTGTGTGGGGGGTTGAACCCAAGCCCGCAGGGCTCCCGGAGCGGCCAGAGAAAGAAGGGCCCATGGAGAGGTAGGCGAGCTGGGCAGGGGGCGCCACCTTACTCTCCTCAGCTCCCTGAGGGAGAGAGAGAGAGACAGAGACAGAGAGAGAGATCCCTGACCTCTGAGTCTCTGCCTCCACTGCTGGCTGGTGCCAACTCACGCGCCATCCCACTTCCAGCCATCACCCCCACGCCTGCCCCGGGGCCAGCCCCACCACAGAGAGGCCGGTTGGTTCCTGCTCACCTCTGTGCCGTCCCTTCCCGACCTGACCCCAGTGCAGGGGATAAGCTTCAGACAAGTCTTTCCATGTCCCTCTGCATGACAATAGACTTCCTCCCCTCTCCCATTCCACAGGCCCACCCGGGACATCCACCTTTGTCATTAGCTCAGGAGAGGATGCAAGATGAGAATCTCTGCTATTGTGTGGGGAGACTCAGTTTCCCGGGTTTCCCCCATGGACACATGTTCTTCAGCTGGGTCTGATTTTCTCCAGACAAGCTGTCTTGGGAAGGATTTGGCCAGCCCTAAGAACCTGAAGGGAAAGGGCGGAGGGGGGTTCTCTCTCTGCCCCCGACAGCCCCGAGCTGGGTCGGTCCCTCAGACCTGGCCAGGGGCAGCCCATCCCCCGGCGCCCTTCCCCGGGGCATCCAAGGGCAGGCTCTGCGCCAGCCCCAACCCGCTCGCCACTGCCGGACCATCGTCCTCCCTCGGGGGGCCTGGGCAGGACATGGACCCGGCTGTGGGAGGCCTCCAGATCTCAGGCCTGGCACACCGTTTACCAGGCTGCTTCCTCCTCTGACGGGGGCCCAGCACACGCCCCAGGAGACTTGGCACCCGCCCCCAGGGCTCTAGCCTCTGGAACTCGTCCCCTTGGAAGGGGCCTGGCCCAGGTGCCAGGTTCGGCTGGTCGGCCAGCCTCCTTTGGAGAAAGCAGGCAAGCCGAGCCAGGCTTGCAGTGGCCCTGGCGTGACACCTGCCACCTCAGGCAGAGGGCCTCCCGCGTGCCCTCCATGGCGGGTTTCTCCCCGGAGCTGTGGCCTGGGCACTAGGAAGGCCGGGCCTCCCCGACTCCCGGGAGGAGGGGCTAGCCCAGTTGCGCCCTGGCCCCCAAACCCTCTGGTGCCATCTGCCTGTCTCGGCACTTCTGACTCCACAGAGCCTTTCCTACATCTGGGCTGCCTGCCGTGGCAAAGTGCAGGCGTGGGGTGAGGCCATGGCTTTGTCTTTCCAGGAAAAAATGAGCCCCTGGCCGAGGCAGCAGGCCCAGGCAGAGCCTTGAGCTTGAAGCCCAGTAGGTCTGTGGCCCTCAGGGCCAGAGCAATGCTTTCAAGGCAGGGAAGCGGCCTGACAGCTGAGTGGGAGTGGGGGAGGGGAGGGAGACAGCTGAAGCCGAGTCCAGAAGGGCGGCGATGGAAGAGCTGCAGCTGGGTCAGAGCCTGGAGGGAGGGCGGGGCCTTCACTGAGGACCCCCCCCCCAGGCCATCCCTAGGCCCCGGCGGTTGCGCATGCGCCCTTCGCCTGTGCGGTGTGTGTGGGGTTGAACCCAAGCCCGCAGGGCTCCCGGAGCGGCCAGAGAAAGAAGGGCCCATGGAGAGGTAGGCGAGCTGGGCAGGGGGCGCCACCTTACTCTCCTCAGCTCCCTGAGGGAGAGAGAGAGAGAGACAGAGACAGAGAGAGAGATCCCTGACCTCTGAGTCTCGGCCTCCACTGCTGGCTGGTGCCAACTCACGCGCCATCCCACTTCCAGCCATCACCCCCACGCCTGCCCCGGGGCCAGCCCCACCACAGAGAGGCCGGTTGGTTCCTGCTCACCTCTGTGCCGTCCCTTCCCGACCTGACCCCAGTGCAGGGGATAAGCTTCAGACAAGTCTTTCCATGTCCCTCTGCATGACAATAGACTTCCTCCCCTCTCCCATTCCACAGGCCCACCCGGGACATCCACCTTTGTCATTAGCTCAGGAG
>NW_026690993.1:0-29181 GCF_020826845.1 Diceros bicornis minor | reverse complement strand
CTGGAAAACAAAGCCATGGCCTCACCCCAC
Organism: Diceros bicornis minor; assembly: GCF_020826845.1. NCBI lineage: Eukaryota > Metazoa > Chordata > Mammalia > Perissodactyla > Rhinocerotidae > Diceros > Diceros bicornis. The sequence continues at coordinate 29,151 of NW_026690993.1, read as the reverse complement.
GCCTGCACTTTGCCACGGCAGGCAGCCCAGATGTAGGAAAGGCTCTGTGGAGTCAGAAGTGCCGAGACAGGCAGATGGCACCAGAGGGTTTGGGGGCCAGGGCGCAAGTGGGTTAGCCCCTCCTCCCGGGAGTCGGGGAGGCCCGGCCTTCCTAGTGCCCAGGCCACGGCTCCGGGGAGAAACCCGCCATGGAGGGCACGCGGGAGGCCCTCTGCCTGAGGTGGCAGGTGTCACGCCAGGGCCACTGCAAGCCTGGCTCGGCTTGCCTGCTTTCTCCAAAGGAGGCTGGCCGACCAGCCGAACCTGGCACCTGGGCCAGGCCCCTTCCAAGGGGACGAGTTCCAGAGGCTAGAGCCCTGGGGGCGGCTGCCAAGTCTCCTGGGGCGTGTGCTGGGCCCCCGTCAGAGGAGGAAGCAGCCTGGTAAACGGTGTGCCAGGCCTGAGATCTGGAGGCCTCCCACACCCGGGTCCCTGTCCTGCCCAGGCCCCCCGAGGGAGGACGATGGTCGGGCAGTGGCGAGCGGGGTGGGGCTGGCGCCGAGCCTGCCCTTGGATGCCCCGGGGAAGGGCGCCGGGGGATGGGCTGCCCCTGGCCAGGTCTGAGGGACCGACCCAGCTCGGGGCTGTCGGGGGCAGAGAGAGAACCCCCCTCCGCCCTTTCCCTTCAGCTTCTTAGGGCTGGCCAAATCCTTCCCAAGACAGCTTGTCTGGAGAAAATCAGACCCAGCTGAAGAACATGTGTCCATGGGGGAAAGCCGGGAAACTGAGTCTCCCCACACAATAGCAGAGATTCTCATCTTGCATCCTCTCCTGAGCTAATGACAAAGGTGGATGTCCCGGGTGGGTGGGCCTGTGGAATGGGAGAGGGGAGGAAGTCTATTGTCATGCAGAGGGACATGGAAAGACTTGTCTGAAGCTTATCCCCTGCACTGGGGTCAGGTCGGGAAGGGAAGGCACAGAGGTGAGCAGGAACCAACCGGCCTCTCTGTGGTGGGGCTGGCCCCGGGGCAGGCGTGGGGGTGATGGCTGGAAGTGGGATGGCGCGTGAGTTGGCACCAGCCAGCGGTGGAGGCAGAGACTCAGAGGTCAGGGATCTCTCTCTCTGTCTCTGTCTCTCTCTCTCTCCCTCAGGGAGCTGAGGAGAGTAAGGTGGCGCCCCCTGCCCACCTCGCCTACCTCTCCATGGGCCCTTCTTTCTCTGGCCGCTCCGGGAGCCCTGCGGGCTTGGGTTCAAGCCCCCACACACCGCACAGGCCAAGGGCGCATGCGCGACCGCCGGGGCCTAGGGCTGGCCTCGGGGGGCGGGGGGGTCCTCAGTGAAGGCCCCGCCCTCCCTCCAGGCTCTGACCCAGCTGCAGCTCTTCCATCGCCGCCCTTCAGGACTCGGCTTCAGCTGTCTCCCTCCCCTCCCCCACTCCCACTCAGCTTGCAGGCCGCTTCCCTGCCTTGAAAGCATTGCTCTGGCCCTGAGGGCCACAGACCTACTGGGCTTCAAGCTCAAGGCTCTGCCTGGGCCTGCTGCTTCGGCCAGGGGCTCATTTTTTCCTGGAAAACAAAGCCATGGCCTCACCCCACGCCTGCACTTTGCCACGGCAGGCAGCCCAGATGTAGGAAAGGCTCTGTGGAGTCAGAAGTGCCGAGACAGGCAGATGGCACCAGAGGGTTTGGGGGCCAGGGCGCAAGTGGGTTAGCCCCTCCTCCCGGGAGTCGGGGAGGCCCGGCCTTCCTAGTGCCCAGGCCACGGCTCCGGGGAGAAACCCGCCATGGAGGGCACGCGGGAGGCCCTCTGCCTGAGGTGGCAGGTGTCACGCCAGGGCCACTGCAAGCCTGGCTCGGCTTGCCTGCTTTCTCCAAAGGAGGCTGGCCGACCAGCCGAACCTGGCACCTGGGCCAGGCCCCTTCCAAGGGGACGAGTTCCAGAGGCTAGAGCCCTGGGGGCGGCTGCCAAGTCTCCTGGGGCGTGTGCTGGACCCCCGTCAGAGGAGGAAGCAGCCTGGTAAACGGTGTGCCAGGCCTGAGATCTGGAGGCCTCCCACACCCGGGTCCCTGTCCTGCCCAGGCCCCCCGAGGGAGGACGATGGTCGGGCAGTGGCGAGCGGGGTGGGGCTGGCGCCGAGCCTGCCCTTGGATGCCCCGGGGAAGGGCGCCGGGGGATGGGCTGCCCCTGGCCAGGTCTGAGGGACCGACCCAGCTCGGGGCTGTCGGGGGCAGAGAGAGAACCCCCCTCCGCCCTTTCCCTTCAGGTTCTTAGGGCTGGCCAAATCCTTCCCAAGACAGCTTGTCTGGAGAAAATCAGACCCAGCTGAAGAACATGTGTCCATGGGGGAAAGCCGGGAAACTGAGTCTCCCCACACAATAGCAGAGATTCTCATCTTGCATCCTCTCCTGAGCTAATGACAAATGTGGATGTCCCGGGTGGGTGGGCCTGTGGAATGGGAGAGGGGAGGAAGTCTATTGTCATGCAGAGGGACATGGAAAGACTTGTCTGAAGCTATCCCCTGCACTGGGGTCAGGTCGGGAAGGGACGGCACAGAGGTGAGCAGGAACCAACCGGCCTCTCTGTGGTGGGGCTGGCCCCGGGGCAGGCGTGGGGGTGATGGCTGGAAGTGGGATGGCGCGTGAGTTGGCACCAGCCAGCGGTGGAGGCAGAGACTCAGAGGTCAGGGATCTCTCTCTCTGTCTCTGTCTCTCTCTCTCTCTCCCTCAGGGAGCTGAGGAGAGTAAGGTGGCGCCCCCTGCCCACCTCGCCTACCTCTCCATGGGCCCTTCTTTCTCTGGCCGCTCCGGGAGCCCTGCGGGCTTCGGTTCAAGCCCCCACACACCGCACAGGCCAAGGGCGCATGCGCGACCGCCGGGGCCTAGGGCTGTCCTCGGGGGGCGGGGGGTGGTCCTCAGTGAAGGCCCCGCCCTCCCTCCAGGCTCTGACCCAGCTGCAGCTCTTCCATCGCCGCCCTTCTGGACTCGGCTTCAGCTGTCTCCCTCCCCTCCCCCACTCCCACTCAGCTTGCAGGCCGCTTCCCTGCCTTGAAAGCATTGCTCTGGCCCTGAGGGCCACAGACCTACTGGGCTTCAAGCTCAAGGCTCTGCCTGGGCCTGCTGCTTCGGCCAGGGGCTCATTTTTTCCTGGAAAACAAAGCCATGGCCTCACCCCACGCCTGCACTTTGCCACGGCAGGCAGCCCAGATGTAGGAAAGGCTCTGTGGAGTCAGAAGTGCCGAGACAGGCAGATGGCACCAGAGGGTTTGGGGGCCAGGGCGCAAGTGGGTTAGCCCCTCCTCCCGGGAGTCGGGGAGGCCCGGCCTTCCTAGTGCCCAGGCCACGGCTCCGGGGAGAAACCCGCCATGGAGGGCACGCGGGAGGCCCTCTGCCTGAGGTGGCAGGTGTCACGCCAGGGCCACTGCAAGCCTGGCTCGGCTTGCCTGCTTTCTCCAAAGGAGGCTGGCCGACCAGCCGAACCTGGCACCTGGGCCAGGCCCCTTCCAAGGGGACGAGTTCCAGAGGCTAGAGCCCTGGGGGCGGCTGCCAAGTCTCCTGGGGCGTGTGCTGGGCCCCCGTCAGAGGAGGAAGCAGCCTGGTAAACGGTGTGCCAGGCCTGAGATCTGGAGGCCTCCCACACCCGGGTCCCTGTCCTGCCCAGGCCCCCCGAGGGAGGACGATGGTCGGGCAGTGGCGAGCGGGGTGGGGCTGGCGCCGAGCCTGCCCTTGGATGCCCCGGGGAAGGGCGCCGGGGGATGGGCTGCCCCTGGCCAGGTCTGAGGGACCGACCCAGCTCGGGGCTGTCGGGGGCAGAGAGAGAACCCCCCTCTGCCCTTTCCCTTCAGCTTCTTAGGGCTGGCCAAATCCTTCCCAAGACAGCTTGTCTGGAGAAAATCAGACCCAGCTGAAGAACATGTGTCCATGGGGGAAAGCCGGGAAACTGAGTCTCCCCACACAATAGCAGAGATTCTCATCTTGCATCCTCTCCTGAGCTAATGACAAAGGTGGATGTCCCGGGTGGGTGGGCCTGTGGAATGGGAGAGGGGAGGAAGTCTATTGTCATGCAGAGGGACATGGAAAGACTTGTCTGAAGCTTATCCCCTGCACTGGGGTCAGGTCGGGAAGGGACGGCACAGAGGTGAGCAGGAACCAACCGGCCTCTCTGTGGTGGGGCTGGCCCCGGGGCAGGCGTGGGGGTGATGGCTGGAAGTGGGATGGCGCGTGAGTTGGCACCAGCCAGCGGTGGAGGCAGAGACTCAGAGGTCAGGGATCTCTCTCTCTGTCTCTGTCTCTCTCTCTCTCCCTCAGGGAGCTGAGGAGAGTAAGGTGGCGCCCCCTGCCCACCTCGCCTACCTCTCCATGGGCCCTTCTTTCTCTGGCCGCTCCGGGAGCCCTGCGGGCTTGGGTTCAAGCCCCCACACACCGCACAGGCCAAGGGCGCATGCGCGACCGCCGGGGCCTAGGGCTGGCCTCGGGGGGCGGGGGGGTCCTCAGTGAAGGCCCCGCCCTCCCTCCAGGCTCTGACCCAGCTGCAGCTCTTCCATCGCCGCCCTTCAGGACTCGGCTTCAGCTGTCTCCCTCCCCTCCCCCACTCCCACTCAGCTTGCAGGCCGCTTCCCTGCCTTGAAAGCATTGCTCTGGCCCTGAGGGCCACAGACCTACTGGGCTTCAAGCTCAAGGCTCTGCCTGGGCCTGCTGCTTCGGCCAGGGGCTCATTTTTTCCTGGAAAACAAAGCCATGGCCTCACCCCACGCCTGCACTTTGCCACGGCAGGCAGCCCAGATGTAGGAAAGGCTCTGTGGAGTCAGAAGTGCCGAGACAGGCAGATGGCACCAGAGGGTTTGGGGGCCAGGGCGCAAGTGGGTTAGCCCCTCCTCCCGGGAGTCGGGGAGGCCCGGCCTTCCTAGTGCCCAGGCCACGGCTCCGGGGAGAAACCCGCCATGGAGGGCACGCGGGAGGCCCTCTGCCTGAGGTGGCAGGTGTCACGCCAGGGCCACTGCAAGCCTGGCTCGGCTTGCCTGCTTTCTCCAAAGGAGGCTGGCCGACCAGCCGAACCTGGCACCTGGGCCAGGCCCCTTCCAAGGGGACGAGTTCCAGAGGCTAGAGCCCTGGGGGCGGCTGCCAAGTCTCCTGGGGCGTGTGCTGGGCCCCCGTCAGAGGAGGAAGCAGCCTGGTAAACGGTGTGCCAGGCCTGAGATCTGGAGGCCTCCCACACCCGGGTCCCTGTCCTGCCCAGGCCCCCCGAGGGAGGACGATGGTCGGGCAGTGGCGAGCGGGGTGGGGCTGGCGCCGAGCCTGCCCTTGGATGCCCCGGGGAAGGGCGCCGGGGGATGGGCTGCCCCTGGCCAGGTCTGAGGGACCGACCCAGCTCGGGGCTGTCGGGGGCAGAGAGAGAACCCCCCTCCGCCCTTTCCCTTCAGCTTCTTAGGGCTGGCCAAATCCTTCCCAAGACAGCTTGTCTGGAGAAAATCAGACCCAGCTGAAGAACATGTGTCCATGGGGGAAAGCCGGGAAACTGAGTCTCCCCACACAATAGCAGAGATTCTCATCTTGCATCCTCTCCTGAGCTAATGACAAAGGTGGATGTCCCGGGTGGGTGGGCCTGTGGAATGGGAGAGGGGAGGAAGTCTATTGTCATGCAGAGGGACATGGAAAGACTTGTCTGAAGCTTATCCCCTGCACTGGGGTCAGGTCGGGAAGGGAAGGCACAGAGGTGAGCAGGAACCAACCGGCCTCTCTGTGGTGGGGCTGGCCCCGGGGCAGGCGTGGGGGTGATGGCTGGAAGTGGGATGGCGCGTGAGTTGGCACCAGCCAGCGGTGGAGGCAGAGACTCAGAGGTCAGGGATCTCTCTCTCTGTCTCTGTCTCTCTCTCTCTCCCTCAGGGAGCTGAGGAGAGTAAGGTGGCGCCCCCTGCCCACCTCGCCTACCTCTCCATGGGCCCTTCTTTCTCTGGCCGCTCCGGGAGCCCTGCGGGCTTGGGTTCAAGCCCCCACACACCGCACAGGCCAAGGGCGCATGCGCGACCGCCGGGGCCTAGGGCTGGCCTCGGGGGGCGGGGGGGTCCTCAGTGAAGGCCCCGCCCTCCCTCCAGGCTCTGACCCAGCTGCAGCTCTTCCATCGCCGCCCTTCAGGACTCGGCTTCAGCTGTCTCCCTCCCCTCCCCCACTCCCACTCAGCTTGCAGGCCGCTTCCCTGCCTTGAAAGCATTGCTCTGGCCCTGAGGGCCACAGACCTACTGGGCTTCAAGCTCAAGGCTCTGCCTGGGCCTGCTGCTTCGGCCAGGGGCTCATTTTTTCCTGGAAAACAAAGCCATGGCCTCACCCCACGCCTGCACTTTGCCACGGCAGGCAGCCCAGATGTAGGAAAGGCTCTGTGGAGTCAGAAGTGCCGAGACAGGCAGATGGCACCAGAGGGTTTGGGGGCCAGGGCGCAAGTGGGTTAGCCCCTCCTCCCGGGAGTCGGGGAGGCCCGGCCTTCCTAGTGCCCAGGCCACGGCTCCGGGGAGAAACCCGCCATGGAGGGCACGCGGGAGGCCCTCTGCCTGAGGTGGCAGGTGTCACGCCAGGGCCACTGCAAGCCTGGCTCGGCTTGCCTGCTTTCTCCAAAGGAGGCTGGCCGACCAGCCGAACCTGGCACCTGGGCCAGGCCCCTTCCAAGGGGACGAGTTCCAGAGGCTAGAGCCCTGGGGGCGGCTGCCAAGTCTCCTGGGGCGTGTGCTGGGCCCCCGTCAGAGGAGGAAGCAGCCTGGTAAACGGTGTGCCAGGCCTGAGATCTGGAGGCCTCCCACAGCCGGGTCCCTGTCCTGCCCAGGCCCCCCGAGGGAGGACGATGGTCGGGCAGTGGCGAGCGGGGTGGGGCTGGCGCCGAGCCTGCCCTTGGATGCCCCGGGGAAGGGCGCCGGGGGATGGGCTGCCCCTGGCCAGGTCTGAGGGACCGACCCAGCTCGGGGCTGTCGGGGGCAGAGAGAGAACCCCCCTCCGCCCTTTCCCTTCAGGTTCTTAGGGCTGGCCAAATCCTTCCCAAGACAGCTTGTCTGGAGAAAATCAGACCCAGCTGAAGAACATGTGTCCATGGGGGAAAGCCGGGAAACTGAGTCTCCCCACACAATAGCAGAGATTCTCATCTTGCATCCTCTCCTGAGCTAATGACAAAGGTGGATGTCCCGGGTGGGTGGGCCTGTGGAATGGGAGAGGGGAGGAAGTCTATTGTCATGCAGAGGGACATGGAAAGACTTGTCTGAAGCTTATCCCCTGCACTGGGGTCAGGTCGGGAAGGGACGGCACAGAGGTGAGCAGGAACCAACCGGCCTCTCTGTGGTGGGGCTGGCCCCGGGGCAGGCGTGGGGGTGATGGCTGGAAGTGGGATGGCGCGTGAGTTGGCACCAGCCAGCGGTGGAGGCAGAGACTCAGAGGTCAGGGATCTCTCTCTCTGTCTCTGTCTCTCTCTCTCTCCCTCAGGGAGCTGAGGAGAGTAAGGTGGCGCCCCCTGCCCACCTCGCCTACCTCTCCATGGGCCCTTCTTTCTCTGGCCGCTCCGGGAGCCCTGCGGGCTTGGGTTCAAGCCCCCACACACCGCACAGGCCAAGGGCGCATGCGCGACCGCCGGGGCCTAGGGCTGGCCTCGGGGGGCGGGGGGGTCCTCAGTGAAGGCCCCGCCCTCCCTCCAGGCTCTGACCCAGCTGCAGCTCTTCCATCGCCGCCCTTCAGGACTCGGCTTCAGCTGTCTCCCTCCCCTCCCCCACTCCCACTCAGCTTGCAGGCCGCTTCCCTGCCTTGAAAGCATTGCTCTGGCCCTGAGGGCCACAGACCTACTGGGCTTCAAGCTCAAGGCTCTGCCTGGGCCTGCTGCTTCGGCCAGGGGCTCATTTTTTCCTGGAAAACAAAGCCATGGCCTCACCCCACGCCTGCACTTTGCCACGGCAGGCAGCCCAGATGTAGGAAAGGCTCTGTGGAGTCAGAAGTGCCGAGACAGGCAGATGGCACCAGAGGGTTTGGGGGCCAGGGCGCAAGTGGGTTAGCCCCTCCTCCCGGGAGTCGGGGAGGCCCGGCCTTCCTAGTGCCCAGGCCACGGCTCCGGGGAGAAACCCGCCATGGAGGGCACGCGGGAGGCCCTCTGCCTGAGGTGGCAGGTGTCACGCCAGGGCCACTGCAAGCCTGGCTCGGCTTGCCTGCTTTCTCCAAAGGAGGCTGGCCGACCAGCCGAACCTGGCACCTGGGCCAGGCCCCTTCCAAGGGGACGAGTTCCAGAGGCTAGAGCCCTGGGGGCGGCTGCCAAGTCTCCTGGGGCGTGTGCTGGACCCCCGTCAGAGGAGGAAGCAGCCTGGTAAACGGTGTGCCAGGCCTGAGATCTGGAGGCCTCCCACAGCCGGGTCCCTGTCCTGCCCAGGCCCCCCGAGGGAGGACGATGGTCGGGCAGTGGCGAGCGGGGTGGGGCTGGCGCCGAGCCTGCCCTTGGATGCCCCGGGGAAGGGCGCCGGGGGATGGGCTGCCCCTGGCCAGGTCTGAGGGACCGACCCAGCTCGGGGCTGTCGGGGGCAGAGAGAGAACCCCCCTCCGCCCTTTCCCTTCAGGTTCTTAGGGCTGGCCAAATCCTTCCCAAGACAGCTTGTCTGGAGAAAATCAGACCCAGCTGAAGAACATGTGTCCATGGGGGAAAGCCGGGAAACTGAGTCTCCCCACACAATAGCAGAGATTCTCATCTTGCATCCTCTCCTGAGCTAATGACAAAGGTGGATGTCCCGGGTGGGTGGGCCTGTGGAATGGGAGAGGGGAGGAAGTCTATTGTCATGCAGAGGGACATGGAAAGACTTGTCTGAAGCTTATCCCCTGCACTGGGGTCAGGTCGGGAAGGGACGGCACAGAGGTGAGCAGGAACCAACCGGCCTCTCTGTGGTGGGGCTGGCCCCGGGGCAGGCGTGGGGGTGATGGCTGGAAGTGGGATGGCGCGTGAGTTGGCACCAGCCAGCGGTGGAGGCAGAGACTCAGAGGTCAGGGATCTCTCTCTCTGTCTCTGTCTCTCTCTCTCTCCCTCAGGGAGCTGAGGAGAGTAAGGTGGCGCCCCCTGCCCACCTCGCCTACCTCTCCATGGGCCCTTCTTTCTCTGGCCGCTCCGGGAGCCCTGCGGGCTTGGGTTCAAGCCCCCACACACCGCACAGGCCAAGGGCGCATGCGCGACCGCCGGGGCCTAGGGCTGGCCTCGGGGGGCGGGGGGGTCCTCAGTGAAGGCCCCGCCCTCCCTCCAGGCTCTGACCCAGCTGCAGCTCTTCCATCGCCGCCCTTCAGGACTCGGCTTCAGCTGTCTCCCTCCCCTCCCCCACTCCCACTCAGCTTGCAGGCCGCTTCCCTGCCTTGAAAGCATTGCTCTGGCCCTGAGGGCCACAGACCTACTGGGCTTCAAGCTCAAGGCTCTGCCTGGGCCTGCTGCTTCGGCCAGGGGCTCATTTTTTCCTGGAAAACAAAGCCATGGCCTCACCCCACGCCTGCACTTTGCCACGGCAGGCAGCCCAGATGTAGGAAAGGCTCTGTGGAGTCAGAAGTGCCGAGACAGGCAGATGGCACCAGAGGGTTTGGGGGCCAGGGCGCAAGTGGGTTAGCCCCTCCTCCCGGGAGTCGGGGAGGCCCGGCCTTCCTAGTGCCCAGGCCACGGCTCCGGGGAGAAACCCGCCATGGAGGGCACGCGGGAGGCCCTCTGCCTGAGGTGGCAGGTGTCACGCCAGGGCCACTGCAAGCCTGGCTCGGCTTGCCTGCTTTCTCCAAAGGAGGCTGGCCGACCAGCCGAACCTGGCACCTGGGCCAGGCCCCTTCCAAGGGGACGAGTTCCAGAGGCTAGAGCCCTGGGGGCGGCTGCCAAGTCTCCTGGGGCGTGTGCTGGGCCCCCGTCAGAGGAGGAAGCAGCCTGGTAAACGGTGTGCCAGGCCTGAGATCTGGAGGCCTCCCACACCCGGGTCCCTGTCCTGCCCAGGCCCCCCGAGGGAGGACGATGGTCGGGCAGTGGCGAGCGGGGTGGGGCTGGCGCCGAGCCTGCCCTTGGATGCCCCGGGGAAGGGCGCCGGGGGATGGGCTGCCCCTGGCCAGGTCTGAGGGACCGACCCAGCTCGGGGCTGTCGGGGGCAGAGAGAGAACCCCCCTCCGCCCTTTCCCTTCAGCTTCTTAGGGCTGGCCAAATCCTTCCCAAGACAGCTTGTCTGGAGAAAATCAGACCCAGCTGAAGAACATGTGTCCATGGGGGAAAGCCGGGAAACTGAGTCTCCCCACACAATAGCAGAGATTCTCATCTTGCATCCTCTCCTGAGCTAATGACAAAGGTGGATGTCCCGGGTGGGTGGGCCTGTGGAATGGGAGAGGGGAGGAAGTCTATTGTCATGCAGAGGGACATGGAAAGACTTGTCTGAAGCTTATCCCCTGCACTGGGGTCAGGTCGGGAAGGGACGGCACAGAGGTGAGCAGGAACCAACCGGCCTCTCTGTGGTGGGGCTGGCCCCGGGGCAGGCGTGGGGGTGATGGCTGGAAGTGGGATGGCGCGTGAGTTGGCACCAGCCAGCGGTGGAGGCAGAGACTCAGAGGTCAGGGATCTCTCTCTCTGTCTCTGTCTCTCTCTCTCTCCCTCAGGGAGCTGAGGAGAGTAAGGTGGCGCCCCCTGCCCACCTCGCCTACCTCTCCATGGGCCCTTCTTTCTCTGGCCGCTCCGGGAGCCCTGCGGGCTTGGGTTCAAGCCCCCACACACCGCACAGGCCAAGGGCGCATGCGCGACCGCCGGGGCCTAGGGCTGGCCTCGGGGGGCGGGGGGGTCCTCAGTGAAGGCCCCGCCCTCCCTCCAGGCTCTGACCCAGCTGCAGCTCTTCCATCGCCGCCCTTCAGGACTCGGCTTCAGCTGTCTCCCTCCCCTCCCCCACTCCCACTCAGCTTGCAGGCCGCTTCCCTGCCTTGAAAGCATTGCTCTGGCCCTGAGGGCCACAGACCTACTGGGCTTCAAGCTCAAGGCTCTGCCTGGGCCTGCTGCTTCGGCCAGGGGCTCATTTTTTCCTGGAAAACAAAGCCATGGCCTCACCCCACGCCTGCACATTGCCACGGCAGGCAGCCCAGATGTAGGAAAGGCTCTGTGGAGTCAGAAGTGCCGAGACAGGCAGATGGCACCAGAGGGTTTGGGGGCCAGGGCGCAAGTGGGTTAGCCCCTCCTCCCGGGAGTCGGGGAGGCCCGGCCTTCCTAGTGCCCAGGCCACGGCTCCGGGGAGAAACCCGCCATGGAGGGCACGCGGGAGGCCCTCTGCCTGAGGTGGCAGGTGTCACGCCAGGGCCACTGCAAGCCTGGCTCGGCTTGCCTGCTTTCTCCAAAGGAGGCTGGCCGACCAGCCGAACCTGGCACCTGGGCCAGGCCCCTTCCAAGGGGACGAGTTCCAGAGGCTAGAGCCCTGGGGGCGGCTGCCAAGTCTCCTGGGGCGTGTGCTGGGCCCCCGTCAGAGGAGGAAGCAGCCTGGTAAACGGTGTGCCAGGCCTGAGATCTGGAGGCCTCCCACAGCCGGGTCCCTGTCCTGCCCAGGCCCCCCGAGGGAGGACGATGGTCGGGCAGTGGCGAGCGGGGTGGGGCTGGCGCCGAGCCTGCCCTTGGATGCCCCGGGGAAGGGCGCCGGGGGATGGGCTGCCCCTGGCCAGGTCTGAGGGACCGACCCAGCTCGGGGCTGTCGGGGGCAGAGAGAGAACCCCCCTCCGCCCTTTCCCTTCAGGTTCTTAGGGCTGGCCAAATCCTTCCCAAGACAGCTTGTCTGGAGAAAATCAGACCCAGCTGAAGAACATGTGTCCATGGGGGAAAGCCGGGAAACTGAGTCTCCCCACACAATAGCAGAGATTCTCATCTTGCATCCTCTCCTGAGCTAATGACAAAGGTGGATGTCCCGGGTGGGTGGGCCTGTGGAATGGGAGAGGGGAGGAAGTCTATTGTCATGCAGAGGGACATGGAAAGACTTGTCTGAAGCTTATCCCCTGCACTGGGGTCAGGTCGGGAAGGGACGGCACAGAGGTGAGCAGGAACCAACCGGCCTCTCTGTGGTGGGGCTGGCCCCGGGGCAGGCGTGGGGGTGATGGCTGGAAGTGGGATGGCGCGTGAGTTGGCACCAGCCAGCGGTGGAGGCAGAGACTCAGAGGTCAGGGATCTCTCTCTCTGTCTCTGTCTCTCTCTCTCTCCCTCAGGGAGCTGAGGAGAGTAAGGTGGCGCCCCCTGCCCACCTCGCCTACCTCTCCATGGGCCCTTCTTTCTCTGGCCGCTCCGGGAGCCCTGCGGGCTTGGGTTCAAGCCCCCACACACCGCACAGGCCAAGGGCGCATGCGCGACCGCCGGGGCCTAGGGCTGGCCTCGGGGGGCGGGGGGGTCCTCAGTGAAGGCCCCGCCCTCCCTCCAGGCTCTGACCCAGCTGCAGCTCTTCCATCGCCGCCCTTCAGGACTCGGCTTCAGCTGTCTCCCTCCCCTCCCCCACTCCCACTCAGCTTGCAGGCCGCTTCCCTGCCTTGAAAGCATTGCTCTGGCCCTGAGGGCCACAGACCTACTGGGCTTCAAGCTCAAGGCTCTGCCTGGGCCTGCTGCTTCGGCCAGGGGCTCATTTTTTCCTGGAAAACAAAGCCATGGCCTCACCCCACGCCTGCACTTTGCCACGGCAGGCAGCCCAGATGTAGGAAAGGCTCTGTGGAGTCAGAAGTGCCGAGACAGGCAGATGGCACCAGAGGGTTTGGGGGCCAGGGCGCAAGTGGGTTAGCCCCTCCTCCCGGGAGTCGGGGAGGCCCGGCCTTCCTAGTGCCCAGGCCACGGCTCCGGGGAGAAACCCGCCATGGAGGGCACGCGGGAGGCCCTCTGCCTGAGGTGGCAGGTGTCACGCCAGGGCCACTGCAAGCCTGGCTCGGCTTGCCTGCTTTCTCCAAAGGAGGCTGGCCGACCAGCCGAACCTGGCACCTGGGCCAGGCCCCTTCCAAGGGGACGAGTTCCAGAGGCTAGAGCCCTGGGGGCGGCTGCCAAGTCTCCTGGGGCGTGTGCTGGGCCCCCGTCAGAGGAGGAAGCAGCCTGGTAAACGGTGTGCCAGGCCTGAGATCTGGAGGCCTCCCACACCCGGGTCCCTGTCCTGCCCAGGCCCCCCGAGGGAGGACGATGGTCGGGCAGTGGCGAGCGGGGTGGGGCTGGCGCCGAGCCTGCCCTTGGATGCCCCGGGGAAGGGCGCCGGGGGATGGGCTGCCCCTGGCCAGGTCTGAGGGACCGACCCAGCTCGGGGCTGTCGGGGGCAGAGAGAGAACCCCCCTCCGCCCTTTCCCTTCAGCTTCTTAGGGCTGGCCAAATCCTTCCCAAGACAGCTTGTCTGGAGAAAATCAGACCCAGCTGAAGAACATGTGTCCATGGGGGAAAGCCGGGAAACTGAGTCTCCCCACACAATAGCAGAGATTCTCATCTTGCATCCTCTCCTGAGCTAATGACAAAGGTGGATGTCCCGGGTGGGTGGGCCTGTGGAATGGGAGAGGGGAGGAAGTCTATTGTCATGCAGAGGGACATGGAAAGACTTGTCTGAAGCTTATCCCCTGCACTGGGGTCAGGTCGGGAAGGGAAGGCACAGAGGTGAGCAGGAACCAACCGGCCTCTCTGTGGTGGGGCTGGCCCCGGGGCAGGCGTGGGGGTGATGGCTGGAAGTGGGATGGCGCGTGAGTTGGCACCAGCCAGCGGTGGAGGCAGAGACTCAGAGGTCAGGGATCTCTCTCTCTGTCTCTGTCTCTCTCTCTCTCCCTCAGGGAGCTGAGGAGAGTAAGGTGGCGCCCCCTGCCCACCTCGCCTACCTCTCCATGGGCCCTTCTTTCTCTGGCCGCTCCGGGAGCCCTGCGGGCTTGGGTTCAAGCCCCCACACACCGCACAGGCCAAGGGCGCATGCGCGACCGCCGGGGCCTAGGGCTGGCCTCGGGGGGCGGGGGGGTCCTCAGTGAAGGCCCCGCCCTCCCTCCAGGCTCTGACCCAGCTGCAGCTCTTCCATCGCCGCCCTTCAGGACTCGGCTTCAGCTGTCTCCCTCCCCTCCCCCACTCCCACTCAGCTTGCAGGCCGCTTCCCTGCCTTGAAAGCATTGCTCTGGCCCTGAGGGCCACAGACCTACTGGGCTTCAAGCTCAAGGCTCTGCCTGGGCCTGCTGCTTCGGCCAGGGGCTCATTTTTTCCTGGAAAACAAAGCCATGGCCTCACCCCACGCCTGCACATTGCCACGGCAGGCAGCCCAGATGTAGGAAACGCTCTGTGGAGTCAGAAGTGCCGAGACAGGCAGATGGCACCAGAGGGTTTGGGGGCCAGGGCGCAACTGGGCTAGCCCCTCCTCCCGGGAGTTGGGGAGGCCCGGCCTTCCTAGTGCCCAGGCCACGGCTCCGGGGAGAAACCCGCCATGGAGGGCACGCGGGAGGCCCTCTGCCTGAGGTGGCAGGTGTCACGCCAGGGCCACTGCAAGCCTGGCTCGGCTTGCCTGCTTTCTCCAAAGGAGGCTGGCCGACCAGCCGAACCTGGCACCTGGGCCAGGCCCCTTCCAAGGGGACGAGTTCCAGAGGCTAGAGCCCTGGGGGCGGCTGCCAAGTCTCCTGGGGCGTGTGCTGGGCCCCCGTCAGAGGAGGAAGCAGCCTGGTAAACGGTGTGCCAGGCCTGAGATCTGGAGGCCTCCCACACCCGGGTCCCTGTCCTGCCCAGGCCCCCCGAGGGAGGACGATGGTCGGGCAGTGGCGAGCGGGGTGGGGCTGGCGCCGAGCCTGCCCTTGGATGCCCCGGGGAAGGGCGCCGGGGGATGGGCTGCCCCTGGCCAGGTCTGAGGGACCGACCCAGCTCGGGGCTGTCGGGGGCAGAGAGAGAACCCCCCTCCGCCCTTTCCCTTCAGCTTCTTAGGGCTGGCCAAATCCTTCCCAAGACAGCTTGTCTGGAGAAAATCAGACCCAGCTGAAGAACATGTGTCCATGGGGGAAAGCCGGGAAACTGAGTCTCCCCACACAATAGCAGAGATTCTCATCTTGCATCCTCTCCTGAGCTAATGACAAAGGTGGATGTCCCGGGTGGGTGGGCCTGTGGAATGGGAGAGGGGAGGAAGTCTATTGTCATGCAGAGGGACATGGAAAGACTTGTCTGAAGCTTATCCCCTGCACTGGGGTCAGGTCGGGAAGGGACGGCACAGAGGTGAGCAGGAACCAACCGGCCTCTCTGTGGTGGGGCTGGCCCCGGGGCAGGCGTGGGGGTGATGGCTGGAAGTGGGATGGCGCGTGAGTTGGCACCAGCCAGCGGTGGAGGCAGAGACTCAGAGGTCAGGGATCTCTCTCTCTGTCTCTGTCTCTGTCTCTCTCCCTCAGGGAGCTGAGGAGAGTAAGGTGGCGCCCCCTGCCCACCTCGCCTACCTCTCCATGGGCCCTTCTTTCTCTGGCCGCTCCGGGAGCCCTGCGGGCTTGGGTTCAAGCCCCCACACACCGCACAGGCCAAGGGCGCATGCGCGACCGCCGGGGCCTAGGGCTGGCCTCGGGGGGCGGGGGGGTCCTCAGTGAAGGCCCCGCCCTCCCTCCAGGCTCTGACCCAGCTGCAGCTCTTCCATCGCCGCCCTTCAGGACTCGGCTTCAGCTGTCTCCCTCCCCTCCCCCACTCCCACTCAGCTTGCAGGCCGCTTCCCTGCCTTGAAAGCATTGCTCTGGCCCTGAGGGCCACAGACCTACTGGGCTTCAAGCTCAAGGCTCTGCCTGGGCCTGCTGCTTCGGCCAGGGGCTCATTTTTTCCTGGAAAACAAAGCCATGGCCTCACCCCACGCCTGCACTTTGCCACGGCAGGCAGCCCAGATGTAGGAAAGGCTCTGTGGAGTCAGAAGTGCCGAGACAGGCAGATGGCACCAGAGGGTTTGGGGGCCAGGGCGCAAGTGGGTTAGCCCCTCCTCCCGGGAGTCGGGGAGGCCCGGCCTTCCTAGTGCCCAGGCCACGGCTCCGGGGAGAAACCCGCCATGGAGGGCACGCGGGAGGCCCTCTGCCTGAGGTGGCAGGTGTCACGCCAGGGCCACTGCAAGCCTGGCTCGGCTTGCCTGCTTTCTCCAAAGGAGGCTGGCCGACCAGCCGAACCTGGCACCTGGGCCAGGCCCCTTCCAAGGGGACGAGTTCCAGAGGCTAGAGCCCTGGGGGCGGCTGCCAAGTCTCCTGGGGCGTGTGCTGGGCCCCCGTCAGAGGAGGAAGCAGCCTGGTAAACGGTGTGCCAGGCCTGAGATCTGGAGGCCTCCCACAGCCGGGTCCCTGTCCTGGCCAGGCCCCCCGAGGGAGGACGATGGTCGGGCAGTGGCGAGCGGGGTGGGGCTGGCGCCGAGCCTGCCCTTGGATGCCCCGGGGAAGGGCGCCGGGGGATGGGCTGCCCCTGGCCAGGTCTGAGGGACCGACCCAGCTCGGGGCTGTCGGGGGCAGAGAGAGAACCCCCCTCCGCCCTTTCCCTTCAGCTTCTTAGGGCTGGCCAAATCCTTCCCAAGACAGCTTGTCTGGAGAAAATCAGACCCAGCTGAAGAACATGTGTCCATGGGGGAAAGCCGGGAAACTGAGTCTCCCCACACAATAGCAGAGATTCTCATCTTGCATCCTCTCCTGAGCTAATGACAAAGGTGGATGTCCCGGGTGGGTGGGCCTGTGGAATGGGAGAGGGGAGGAAGTCTATTGTCATGCAGAGGGACATGGAAAGACTTGTCTGAAGCTTATCCCCTGCACTGGGGTCAGGTCGGGAAGGGACGGCACAGAGGTGAGCAGGAACCAACCGGCCTCTCTGTGGTGGGGCTGGCCCCGGGGCAGGCGTGGGGGTGATGGCTGGAAGTGGGATGGCGCGTGAGTTGGCACCAGCCAGCGGTGGAGGCAGAGACTCAGAGGTCAGGGATCTCTCTCTCTGTCTCTGTCTCTCTCTCTCTCCCTCAGGGAGCTGAGGAGAGTAAGGTGGCGCCCCCTGCCCACCTCGCCTACCTCTCCATGGGCCCTTCTTTCTCTGGCCGCTCCGGGAGCCCTGCGGGCTTGGGTTCAAGCCCCCACACACCGCACAGGCCAAGGGCGCATGCGCGACCGCCGGGGCCTAGGGCTGGCCTCGGGGGGCGGGGGGGTCCTCAGTGAAGGCCCCGCCCTCCCTCCAGGCTCTGACCCAGCTGCAGCTCTTCCATCGCCGCCCTTCAGGACTCGGCTTCAGCTGTCTCCCTCCCCTCCCCCACTCCCACTCAGCTTGCAGGCCGCTTCCCTGCCTTGAAAGCATTGCTCTGGCCCTGAGGGCCACAGACCTACTGGGCTTCAAGCTCAAGGCTCTGCCTGGGCCTGCTGCTTCGGCCAGGGGCTCATTTTTTCCTGGAAAACAAAGCCATGGCCTCACCCCACGCCTGCACTTTGCCACGGCAGGCAGCCCAGATGTAGGAAAGGCTCTGTGGAGTCAGAAGTGCCGAGACAGGCAGATGGCACCAGAGGGTTTGGGGGCCAGGGCGCAAGTGGGTTAGCCCCTCCTCCCGGGAGTCGGGGAGGCCCGGCCTTCCTAGTGCCCAGGCCACGGCTCCGGGGAGAAACCCGCCATGGAGGGCACGCGGGAGGCCCTCTGCCTGAGGTGGCAGGTGTCACGCCAGGGCCACTGCAAGCCTGGCTCGGCTTGCCTGCTTTCTCCAAAGGAGGCTGGCCGACCAGCCGAACCTGGCACCTGGGCCAGGCCCCTTCCAAGGGGACGAGTTCCAGAGGCTAGAGCCCTGGGGGCGGCTGCCAAGTCTCCTGGGGCGTGTGCTGGGCCCCCGTCAGAGGAGGAAGCAGCCTGGTAAACGGTGTGCCAGGCCTGAGATCTGGAGGCCTCCCACACCCGGGTCCCTGTCCTGCCCAGGCCCCCCGAGGGAGGACGATGGTCGGGCAGTGGCGAGCGGGGTGGGGCTGGCGCCGAGCCTGCCCTTGGATGCCCCGGGGAAGGGCGCCGGGGGATGGGCTGCCCCTGGCCAGGTCTGAGGGACCGACCCAGCTCGGGGCTGTCGGGGGCAGAGAGAGAACCCCCCTCCGCCCTTTCCCTTCAGGTTCTTAGGGCTGGCCAAATCCTTCCCAAGACAGCTTGTCTGGAGAAAATCAGACCCAGCTGAAGAACATGTGTCCATGGGGGAAAGCCGGGAAACTGAGTCTCCCCACACAATAGCAGAGATTCTCATCTTGCATCCTCTCCTGAGCTAATGACAAAGGTGGATGTCCCGGGTGGGTGGGCCTGTGGAATGGGAGAGGGGAGGAAGTCTATTGTCATGCAGAGGGACATGGAAAGACTTGTCTGAAGCTTATCCCCTGCACTGGGGTCAGGTCGGGAAGGGACGGCACAGAGGTGAGCAGGAACCAACCGGCCTCTCTGTGGTGGGGCTGGCCCCGGGGCAGGCGTGGGGGTGATGGCTGGAAGTGGGATGGCGCGTGAGTTGGCACCAGCCAGCGGTGGAGGCAGAGACTCAGAGGTCAGGGATCTCTCTCTCTGTCTCTGTCTCTCTCTCTCTCCCTCAGGGAGCTGAGGAGAGTAAGGTGGCGCCCCTGCCCACCTCGCCTACCTCTCCATGGGCCCTTCTTTCTCTGGCCGCTCCGGGAGCCCTGCGGGCTTGGGTTCAAGCCCCCACACACCGCACAGGCCAAGGGCGCATGCGCGACCGCCGTGGGCCTAGTTCTGGCCTCGGGGGGCGGGGGGGTCCTCAGTGAAGGCCCCGCCCTCCCTCCAGGCTCTGACCCAGCTGCAGCTCTTCCATCGCCGCCCTTCAGGACTCGGCTTCAGCTGTCTCCCTCCCCTCCCCCACTCCCACTCAGCTTGCAGGCCGCTTCCCTGCCTTGAAAGCATTGCTCTGGCCCTGAGGGCCACAGACCTACTGGGCTTCAAGCTCAAGGCTCTGCCTGGGCCTGCTGCTTCGGCCAGGGGCTCATTTTTTCCTGGAAAACAAAGCCATGGCCTCACCCCACGCCTGCACTTTGCCACGGCAGGCAGCCCAGATGTAGGAAAGGCTCTGTGGAGTCAGAAGTGCCGAGACAGGCAGATGGCACCAGAGGGTTTGGGGGCCAGGGCGCAAGTGGGTTAGCCCCTCCTCCCGGGAGTCGGGGAGGCCCGGCCTTCCTAGTGCCCAGGCCACGGCTCCGGGGAGAAACCCGCCATGGAGGGCACGCGGGAGGCCCTCTGCCTGAGGTGGCAGGTGTCACGCCAGGGCCACTGCAAGCCTGGCTCGGCTTGCCTGCTTTCTCCAAAGGAGCCTGGCCGACCAGCCGAACCTGGCACCTGGGCCAGGCCCCTTCCAAGGGGACGAGTTCCAGAGGCTAGAGCCCTGGGGGCGGCTGCCAAGTCTCCTGGGGCGTGTGCTGGGCCCCCGTCAGAGGAGGAAGCAGCCTGGTAAACGGTGTGCCAGGCCTGAGATCTGGAGGCCTCCCACAGCCGGGTCCCTGTCCTGCCCAGGCCCCCCGAGGGAGGACGATGGTCGGGCAGTGGCGAGCGGGGTGGGGCTGGCGCCGAGCCTGCCCTTGGATGCCCCGGGGAAGGGCGCCGGGGGATGGGCTGCCCCTGGCCAGGTCTGAGGGACCGACCCAGCTCGGGGCTGTCGGGGGCAGAGAGAGAACCCCCCTCCGCCCTTTCCCTTCAGCTTCTTAGGGCTGGCCAAATCCTTCCCAAGACAGCTTGTCTGGAGAAAATCAGACCCAGCTGAAGAACATGTGTCCATGGGGGAAAGCCGGGAAACTGAGTCTCCCCACACAATAGCAGAGATTCTCATCTTGCATCCTCTCCTGAGCTAATGACAAAGGTGGATGTCCCGGGTGGGTGGGCCTGTGGAATGGGAGAGGGGAGGAAGTCTATTGTCATGCAGAGGGACATGGAAAGACTTGTCTGAAGCTTATCCCCTGCACTGGGGTCAGGTCGGGAAGGGACGGCACAGAGGTGAGCAGGAACCAACCGGCCTCTCTGTGGTGGGGCTGGCCCCGGGGCAGGCGTGGGGGTGATGGCTGGAAGTGGGATGGCGCGTGAGTTGGCACCAGCCAGCGGTGGAGGCAGAGACTCAGAGGTCAGGGATCTCTCTCTCTGTCTCTGTCTCTCTCTCTCTCCCTCAGGGAGCTGAGGAGAGTAAGGTGGCGCCCCCTGCCCACCTCGCCTACCTCTCCATGGGCCCTTCTTTCTCTGGCCGCTCCGGGAGCCCTGCGGGCTTGGGTTCAAGCCCCCACACACCGCACAGGCCAAGGGCGCATGCGCGACCGCCGGGGCCTAGGGCTGGCCTCGGGGGGCGGGGGGGTCCTCAGTGAAGGCCCCGCCCTCCCTCCAGGCTCTGACCCAGCTGCAGCTCTTCCATCGCCGCCCTTCAGGACTCGGCTTCAGCTGTCTCCCTCCCCTCCCCTACTCCCACTCAGCTTGCAGGCCGCTTCCCTGCCTTGAAAGCATTGCTCTGGCCCTGAGGGCCACAGACCTACTGGGCTTCAAGCTCAAGGCTCTGCCTGGGCCTGCTGCTTCGGCCAGGGGCTCATTTTTTCCTGGAAAACAAAGCCATGGCCTCACCCCACGCCTGCACTTTGCCACGGCAGGCAGCCCAGATGTAGGAAAGGCTCTGTGGAGTCAGAAGTGCCGAGACAGGCAGATGGCACCAGAGGGTTTGGGGGCCAGGGCGCAAGTGGGTTAGCCCCTCCTCCCGGGAGTCGGGGAGGCCCGGCCTTCCTAGTGCCCAGGCCACGGCTCCGGGGAGAAACCCGCCATGGAGGGCACGCGGGAGGCCCTCTGCCTGAGGTGGCAGGTGTCACGCCAGGGCCACTGCAAGCCTGGCTCGGCTTGCCTGCTTTCTCCAAAGGAGGCTGGCCGACCAGCCGAACCTGGCACCTGGGCCAGGCCCCTTCCAAGGGGACGAGTTCCAGAGGCTAGAGCCCTGGGGGCGGCTGCCAAGTCTCCTGGGGCGTGTGCTGGGCCCCCGTCAGAGGAGGAAGCAGCCTGGTAAACGGTGTGCCAGGCCTGAGATCTGGAGGCCTCCCACACCCGGGTCCCTGTCCTGCCCAGGCCCCCCGAGGGAGGACGATGGTCGGGCAGTGGCGAGCGGGGTGGGGCTGGCGCCGAGCCTGCCCTTGGATGCCCCGGGGAAGGGCGCCGGGGGATGGGCTGCCCCTGGCCAGGTCTGAGGGACCGACCCAGCTCGGGGCTGTCGGGGGCAGAGAGAGAACCCCCCTCCGCCCTTTCCCTTCAGGTTCTTAGGGCTGGCCAAATCCTTCCCAAGACAGCTTGTCTGGAGAAAATCAGACCCAGCTGAAGAACATGTGTCCATGGGGGAAAGCCGGGAAACTGAGTCTCCCCACACAATAGCAGAGATTCTCATCTTGCATCCTCTCCTGAGCTAATGACAAAGGTGGATGTCCCGGGTGGGTGGGCCTGTGGAATGGGAGAGGGGAGGAAGTCTATTGTCATGCAGAGGGACATGGAAAGACTTGTCTGAAGCTTATCCCCTGCACTGGGGTCAGGTCGGGAAGGGACGGCACAGAGGTGAGCAGGAACCAACCGGCCTCTCTGTGGTGGGGCTGGCCCCGGGGCAGGCGTGGGGGTGATGGCTGGAAGTGGGATGGCGCGTGAGTTGGCACCAGCCAGCGGTGGAGGCAGAGACTCAGAGGTCAGGGATCTCTCTCTCTGTCTCTGTCTCTCTCTCTCTCTCCCTCAGGGAGCTGAGGAGAGTAAGGTGGCGCCCCCTGCCCACCTCGCCTACCTCTCCATGGGCCCTTCTTTCTCTGGCCGCTCCGGGAGCCCTGCGGGCTTGGGTTCAAGCCCCCACACACCGCACAGGCCAAGGGCGCATGCGCGACCGCCGGGGCCTAGGGCTGGCCTCGGGGGGCGGGGGGTGGTCCTCAGTGAAGGCCCCGCCCTCCCTCCAGGCTCTGACCCAGCTGCAGCTCTTCCATCGCCGCCCTTCTGGACTCGGCTTCAGCTGTCTCCCTCCCCTCCCCCACTCCCACTCAGCTTGCAGGCCGCTTCCCTGCCTTGAAAGCATTGCTCTGGCCCTGAGGGCCACAGACCTACTGGGCTTCAAGCTCAAGGCTCTGCCTGGGCCTGCTGCTTCGGCCAGGGGCTCATTTTTTCCTGGAAAACAAAGCCATGGCCTCACCCCACGCCTGCACTTTGCCACGGCAGGCAGCCCAGATGTAGGAAAGGCTCTGTGGAGTCAGAAGTGCCGAGACAGGCAGATGGCACCAGAGGGTTTGGGGGCCAGGGCGCAAGTGGGTTAGCCCCTCCTCCCGGGAGTCGGGGAGGCCCGGCCTTCCTAGTGCCCAGGCCACGGCTCCGGGGAGAAACCCGCCATGGAGGGCACGCGGGAGGCCCTCTGCCTGAGGTGGCAGGTGTCACGCCAGGGCCACTGCAAGCCTGGCTCGGCTTGCCTGCTTTCTCCAAAGGAGGCTGGCCGACCAGCCGAACCTGGCACCTGGGCCAGGCCCCTTCCAAGGGGACGAGTTCCAGAGGCTAGAGCCCTGGGGGCGGCTGCCAAGTCTCCTGGGGCGTGTGCTGGGCCCCCGTCAGAGGAGGAAGCAGCCTGGTAAACGGTGTGCCAGGCCTGAGATCTGGAGGCCTCCCACAGCCGGGTCCCTGTCCTGCCCAGGCCCCCCGAGGGAGGACGATGGTCGGGCAGTGGCGAGCGGGGTGGGGCTGGCGCCGAGCCTGCCCTTGGATGCCCCGGGGAAGGGCGCCGGGGGATGGGCTGCCCCTGGCCAGGTCTGAGGGACCGACCCAGCTCGGGGCTGTCGGGGGCAGAGAGAGAACCCCCCTCCGCCCTTTCCCTTCAGCTTCTTAGGGCTGGCCAAATCCTTCCCAAGACAGCTTGTCTGGAGAAAATCAGACCCAGCTGAAGAACATGTGTCCATGGGGGAAAGCCGGGAAACTGAGTCTCCCCACACAATAGCAGAGATTCTCATCTTGCATCCTCTCCTGAGCTAATGACAAAGGTGGATGTCCCGGGTGGGTGGGCCTGTGGAATGGGAGAGGGGAGGAAGTCTATTGTCATGCAGAGGGACATGGAAAGACTTGTCTGAAGCTTATCCCCTGCACTGGGGTCAGGTCGGGAAGGGACGGCACAGAGGTGAGCAGGAACCAACCGGCCTCTCTGTGGTGGGGCTGGCCCCGGGGCAGGCGTGGGGGTGATGGCTGGAAGTGGGATGGCGCGTGAGTTGGCACCAGCCAGCGGTGGAGGCAGAGACTCAGAGGTCAGGGATCTCTCTCTCTGTCTCTGTCTCTCTCTCTCTCCCTCAGGGAGCTGAGGAGAGTAAGGTGGCGCCCCCTGCCCACCTCGCCTACCTCTCCATGGGCCCTTCTTTCTCTGGCCGCTCCGGGAGCCCTGCGGGCTTGGGTTCAAGCCCCCACACACCGCACAGGCCAAGGGCGCATGCGCGACCGCCGGGGCCTAGGGCTGGCCTCGGGGGGCGGGGGGGTCCTCAGTGAAGGCCCCGCCCTCCCTCCAGGCTCTGACCCAGCTGCAGCTCTTCCATCGCCGCCCTTCAGGACTCGGCTTCAGCTGTCTCCCTCCCCTCCCCTACTCCCACTCAGCTTGCAGGCCGCTTCCCTGCCTTGAAAGCATTGCTCTGGCCCTGAGGGCCACAGACCTACTGGGCTTCAAGCTCAAGGCTCTGCCTGGGCCTGCTGCTTCGGCCAGGGGCTCATTTTTTCCTGGAAAACAAAGCCATGGCCTCACCCCACGCCTGCACTTTGCCACGGCAGGCAGCCCAGATGTAGGAAAGGCTCTGTGGAGTCAGAAGTGCCGAGACAGGCAGATGGCACCAGAGGGTTTGGGGGCCAGGGCGCAAGTGGGTTAGCCCCTCCTCCCGGGAGTCGGGGAGGCCCGGCCTTCCTAGTGCCCAGGCCACGGCTCCGGGGAGAAACCCGCCATGGAGGGCACGCGGGAGGCCCTCTGCCTGAGGTGGCAGGTGTCACGCCAGGGCCACTGCAAGCCTGGCTCGGCTTGCCTGCTTTCTCCAAAGGAGGCTGGCCGACCAGCCGAACCTGGCACCTGGGCCAGGCCCCTTCCAAGGGGACGAGTTCCAGAGGCTAGAGCCCTGGGGGCGGCTGCCAAGTCTCCTGGGGCGTGTGCTGGGCCCCCGTCAGAGGAGGAAGCAGCCTGGTAAACGGTGTGCCAGGCCTGAGATCTGGAGGCCTCCCACACCCGGGTCCCTGTCCTGCCCAGGCCCCCCGAGGGAGGACGATGGTCGGGCAGTGGCGAGCGGGGTGGGGCTGGCGCCGAGCCTGCCCTTGGATGCCCCGGGGAAGGGCGCCGGGGGATGGGCTGCCCCTGGCCAGGTCTGAGGGACCGACCCAGCTCGGGGCTGTCGGGGGCAGAGAGAGAACCCCCCTCCGCCCTTTCCCTTCAGGTTCTTAGGGCTGGCCAAATCCTTCCCAAGACAGCTTGTCTGGAGAAAATCAGACCCAGCTGAAGAACATGTGTCCATGGGGGAAAGCCGGGAAACTGAGTCTCCCCACACAATAGCAGAGATTCTCATCTTGCATCCTCTCCTGAGCTAATGACAAAGGTGGATGTCCCGGGTGGGTGGGCCTGTGGAATGGGAGAGGGGAGGAAGTCTATTGTCATGCAGAGGGACATGGAAAGACTTGTCTGAAGCTTATCCCCTGCACTGGGGTCAGGTCGGGAAGGGACGGCACAGAGGTGAGCAGGAACCAACCGGCCTCTCTGTGGTGGGGCTGGCCCCGGGGCAGGCGTGGGGGTGATGGCTGGAAGTGGGATGGCGCGTGAGTTGGCACCAGCCAGCGGTGGAGGCAGAGACTCAGAGGTCAGGGATCTCTCTCTCTGTCTCTGTCTCTCTCTCTCTCTCCCTCAGGGAGCTGAGGAGAGTAAGGTGGCGCCCCCTGCCCACCTCGCCTACCTCTCCATGGGCCCTTCTTTCTCTGGCCGCTCCGGGAGCCCTGCGGGCTTGGGTTCAAGCCCCCACACACCGCACAGGCCAAGGGCGCATGCGCGACCGCCGGGGCCTAGGGCTGGCCTCGGGGGGCGGGGGGTGGTCCTCAGTGAAGGCCCCGCCCTCCCTCCAGGCTCTGACCCAGCTGCAGCTCTTCCATCGCCGCCCTTCTGGACTCGGCTTCAGCTGTCTCCCTCCCCTCCCCCACTCCCACTCAGCTTGCAGGCCGCTTCCCTGCCTTGAAAGCATTGCTCTGGCCCTGAGGGCCACAGACCTACTGGGCTTCAAGCTCAAGGCTCTGCCTGGGCCTGCTGCTTCGGCCAGGGGCTCATTTTTTCCTGGAAAACAAAGCCATGGCCTCACCCCACGCCTGCACTTTGCCACGGCAGGCAGCCCAGATGTAGGAAAGGCTCTGTGGAGTCAGAAGTGCCGAGACAGGCAGATGGCACCAGAGGGTTTGGGGGCCAGGGCGCAAGTGGGTTAGCCCCTCCTCCCGGGAGTCGGGGAGGCCCGGCCTTCCTAGTGCCCAGGCCACGGCTCCGGGGAGAAACCCGCCATGGAGGGCACGCGGGAGGCCCTCTGCCTGAGGTGGCAGGTGTCACGCCAGGGCCACTGCAAGCCTGGCTCGGCTTGCCTGCTTTCTCCAAAGGAGGCTGGCCGACCAGCCGAACCTGGCACCTGGGCCAGGCCCCTTCCAAGGGGACGAGTTCCAGAGGCTAGAGCCCTGGGGGCGGCTGCCAAGTCTCCTGGGGCGTGTGCTGGGCCCCCGTCAGAGGAGGAAGCAGCCTGGTAAACGGTGTGCCAGGCCTGAGATCTGGAGGCCTCCCACACCCGGGTCCCTGTCCTGCCCAGGCCCCCCGAGGGAGGACGATGGTCGGGCAGTGGCGAGCGGGGTGGGGCTGGCGCCGAGCCTGCCCTTGGATGCCCCGGGGAAGGGCGCCGGGGGATGGGCTGCCCCTGGCCAGGTCTGAGGGACCGACCCAGCTCGGGGCTGTCGGGGGCAGAGAGAGAACCCCCCTCCGCCCTTTCCCTTCAGGTTCTTAGGGCTGGCCAAATCCTTCCCAAGACAGCTTGTCTGGAGAAAATCAGACCCAGCTGAAGAACATGTGTCCATGGGGGAAAGCCGGGAAACTGAGTCTCCCCACACAATAGCAGAGATTCTCATCTTGCATCCTCTCCTGAGCTAATGACAAAGGTGGATGTCCCGGGTGGGTGGGCCTGTGGAATGGGAGAGGGGAGGAAGTCTATTGTCATGCAGAGGGACATGGAAAGACTTGTCTGAAGCTTATCCCCTGCACTGGGGTCAGGTCGGGAAGGGACGGCACAGAGGTGAGCAGGAACCAACCGGCCTCTCTGTGGTGGGGCTGGCCCCGGGGCAGGCGTGGGGGTGATGGCTGGAAGTGGGATGGCGCGTGAGTTGGCACCAGCCAGCGGTGGAGGCAGAGACTCAGAGGTCAGGGATCTCTCTCTCTGTCTCTGTCTCTCTCTCTCTCTCCCTCAGGGAGCTGAGGAGAGTAAGGTGGCGCCCCCTGCCCACCTCGCCTACCTCTCCATGGGCCCTTCTTTCTCTGGCCGCTCCGGGAGCCCTGCGGGCTTGGGTTCAAGCCCCCACACACCGCACAGGCCAAGGGCGCATGCGCGACCGCCGGGGCCTAGGGCTGGCCTCGGGGGGCGGGGGGGTCCTCAGTGAAGGCCCCGCCCTCCCTCCAGGCTCTGACCCAGCTGCAGCTCTTCCATCGCCGCCCTTCAGGACTCGGCTTCAGCTGTCTCCCTCCCCTCCCCCACTCCCACTCAGCTTGCAGGCCGCTTCCCTGCCTTGAAAGCATTGCTCTGGCCCTGAGGGCCACAGACCTACTGGGCTTCAAGCTCAAGGCTCTGCCTGGGCCTGCTGCTTCGGCCAGGGGCTCATTTTTTCCTGGAAAACAAAGCCATGGCCTCACCCCACGCCTGCACTTTGCCACGGCAGGCAGCCCAGATGTAGGAAAGGCTCTGTGGAGTCAGAAGTGCCGAGACAGGCAGATGGCACCAGAGGGTTTGGGGGCCAGGGCGCAAGTGGGTTAGCCCCTCCTCCCGGGAGTCGGGGAGGCCCGGCCTTCCTAGTGCCCAGGCCACGGCTCCGGGGAGAAACCCGCCATGGAGGGCACGCGGGAGGCCCTCTGCCTGAGGTGGCAGGTGTCACGCCAGGGCCACTGCAAGCCTGGCTCGGCTTGCCTGCTTTCTCCAAAGGAGGCTGGCCGACCAGCCGAACCTGGCACCTGGGCCAGGCCCCTTCCAAGGGGACGAGTTCCAGAGGCTAGAGCCCTGGGGGCGGCTGCCAAGTCTCCTGGGGCGTGTGCTGGGCCCCCGTCAGAGGAGGAAGCAGCCTGGTAAACGGTGTGCCAGGCCTGAGATCTGGAGGCCTCCCACACCCGGGTCCCTGTCCTGCCCAGGCCCCCCGAGGGAGGACGATGGTCGGGCAGTGGCGAGCGGGGTGGGGCTGGCGCCGAGCCTGCCCTTGGATGCCCCGGGGAAGGGCGCCGGGGGATGGGCTGCCCCTGGCCAGGTCTGAGGGACCGACCCAGCTCGGGGCTGTCGGGGGCAGAGAGAGAACCCCCCTCCGCCCTTTCCCTTCAGGTTCTTAGGGCTGGCCAAATCCTTCCCAAGACAGCTTGTCTGGAGAAAATCAGACCCAGCTGAAGAACATGTGTCCATGGGGGAAAGCCGGGAAACTGAGTCTCCCCACACAATAGCAGAGATTCTCATCTTGCATCCTCTCCTGAGCTAATGACAAAGGTGGATGTCCCGGGTGGGTGGGCCTGTGGAATGGGAGAGGGGAGGAAGTCTATTGTCATGCAGAGGGACATGGAAAGACTTGTCTGAAGCTTATCCCCTGCACTGGGGTCAGGTCGGGAAGGGACGGCACAGAGGTGAGCAGGAACCAACCGGCCTCTCTGTGGTGGGGCTGGCCCCGGGGCAGGCGTGGGGGTGATGGCTGGAAGTGGGATGGCGCGTGAGTTGGCACCAGCCAGCGGTGGAGGCAGAGACTCAGAGGTCAGGGATCTCTCTCTCTGTCTCTGTCTCTCTCTCTCTCTCCCTCAGGGAGCTGAGGAGAGTAAGGTGGCGCCCCCTGCCCACCTCGCCTACCTCTCCATGGGCCCTTCTTTCTCTGGCCGCTCCGGGAGCCCTGCGGGCTTGGGTTCAAGCCCCCACACACCGCACAGGCCAAGGGCGCATGCGCGACCGCCGGGGCCTAGGGCTGTCCTCGGGGGGCGGGGGGTGGTCCTCAGTGAAGGCCCCGCCCTCCCTCCAGGCTCTGACCCAGCTGCAGCTCTTCCATCGCCGCCCTTCTGGACTCGGCTTCAGCTGTCTCCCTCCCCTCCCCCACTCCCACTCAGCTTGCAGGCCGCTTCCCTGCCTTGAAAGCATTGCTCTGGCCCTGAGGGCCACAGACCTACTGGGCTTCAAGCTCAAGGCTCTGCCTGGGCCTGCTGCTTCGGCCAGGGGCTCATTTTTTCCTGGAAAACAAAGCCATGGCCTCACCCCACGCCTGCACATTGCCACGGCAGGCAGCCCAGATGTAGGAAAGGCTCTGTGGAGTCAGAAGTGCCGAGACAGGCAGATGGCACCAGAGGGTTTGGGGGCCAGGGCGCAACTGGGCTAGCCCCTCCTCCCGGGAGTTGGGGAGGCCCGGCCTTCCTAGTGCCCAGGCCACGGCTCCGGGGAGAAACCCGCCATGGAGGGCACGCGGGAGGCCCTGCCCTCTGCCTGAGGTGGCAGGTGTCACGCCAGGGCCACTGCAAGCCTGGCTCGGCTTGCCTGCTTTCTCCAAAGGAGGGCTGGCCGACCAGCCGAAACCTGGCACCTGGGCCAGGCCCCTTCCAAGGGGACGAGTTCCAGAGGCTAGAGCCCTGGGGGCGGCTGCCAAGTCTCCTGGGGCGTGTGCTGGGGCCCCCGTCAGAGGAGGAAGCAGCCTGGTAAACGGTGTGCCAGGCCTGAGATCTGGGAGGCCTCCCACAGCCGGGTCCCTGTCCTGCCCAGGCCCCCCGAGGGAGGACGATGGTCGGGCAGTGGGCGAGCGGGGTGGGGCTGGCGCCGAGCCTGCCCTTGGATGCCCCGGGGAAGGGCGCCGGGGGATGGGCTGCCCCTGGCCAGGTCTGAGGGACCGACCCAGCTCGGGGCTGTCGGGGGCAGAGAGAGAACCCCCCCTCCGCCCTTTCCCTTCAGCTTCTTAGGGCTGGCCAAATCCTTCCCAAGACAGCTTGTCTGGAGAAAATCAGACCCAGCTGAAGAACATGTGTCCATGGGGGAAAGCCGGGAAACTGAGTCTCC
>NW_026690992.1:0-29285 GCF_020826845.1 Diceros bicornis minor | reverse complement strand
TGGCCTGGCACATCGTTTACCAGGCTGCTTCCTCCTCTGACGGGGGGCCCAGCACACGCCCCAGGAGACTTGGCAGCCGCCCCCAGGGCTCTATCCTCTGGAACTCGTCCCCTTGGAAGGGGCTGGCCCAGGTGCCAGGTTCGGCTGGTCGGCCAGCCTCCTTTGGAGAAAGCAGGCAAGCCGAGCCAGGCTTGCAGTGGCCCTGGCGTGACACCTGCCACCTCAGGCAGAGGGCCTCCCGCGTGCCCTCCATGGCGGATTTCTCCCCGGAGCCGTGGCCTGGGCACTAGGAAGGCCGGGCCTCCCCGACTTCCGGGAGGAGGGGCTAGCCCAGTTACGCCCTGGCCCCCAAACCCTCTGGTGCCATCTGCCTGTCTCGGCACTTCTGACTCCACAGAGCCTTTCCTACACCTGGGCTGCCTGCCGTGGCAAAGTGCAGGCGTGGGGTGAGGCCATGGCTTTGTCTTTCCAGGAAGAAATGAGCCCCTGGCCGAAGCAGCAGGCCCAGGCAGAGCCTTGAGCTTGAAGCCCAGTAGGTCTGTGGCCCTCAGGGCCACAGCAATGCTTTCAAGGCAGGGAAGCGGCCTGCAAGCTGAGTGGGAGTGGGGGAGGGGAGGGAGACAGCTGAAGCCCAGTCCAGAAGGGCGGCAAAGGAACAGCTGCAGCTGTGTCAGAGCCTGGAGGGAGGGCGGGGCATTCACTGAGGACCCCCGAGGTCAGCCCTAGGCCTCGGCTGCCGCGCAGGCGCCCTTGGCCTGTGCTGTGGGTGGAGTGTTGAAGCCAAGCCCGCAGGGCTCCCGGAGCGGCCAGAGAAAGAAGGGCCCTTGGAGAGGTAGGCGAGGTGGGTAGGGGGAGCCACCTTACTCTCCTCAGCTCCCTGAGGGAGAGAGAGAGAGACAGAGACAGAGAGAGAGATCCATGACCTCTGAGTCTCTGCCTCTACCGCTGGCTGGTGCCAACTCACGCGCCATCCCACTTCCAGCCATCACCCCCACGCCTGCCCCGGAGCCAGCCCCACCACAGAGAGGCCGCTTCCTGCTCCCCTCTGTGCCTTCCCTTCCCGACCTGACTCCAGTGCAGGGGATAAGCTTCAGACAAGTCTTTCCATGTCCCTCTGCATGACAATAGACTTCCTCCCCTCTCCCATTCCACAGGCCCACCCGGGACATCCACCTTGGTCATTAGCTCAGGAGAGGATGCAAGATGAGAATCTCTGCTATTGTGTGGGGAGACTCAGTTTCCCGGGTTTCCCCCATGGACACATGTTCTTCAGCTGGGTCTGATTTTCTCCAGACAAGCTGTCTTGGGAAGGATTTGGCCAGCCCTAAGAACCTGAAGGGAAAGGGCGGAGGGGGGTTCTCTCTCTGCCCCCGACAGCCCCGAGCTGGGTCGGTCCCTCAGACCCGGCCAGGGGCAGCCCATCCCCCGGCGCCCTTCCCCGGGGCATCCAAGGGCAGGCTCGGCGCCAGCCCCACCCCGCTCGCCACTGCCCGACCATCGTCCTCCCTCGGGGGGCCTGGGCAGGACAGGGACCCGGCTGTGGGAGGCCTCCAGATCTCAGGCCTGGCACACCGTTTACCAGGCTGCTTCCTCCTCTGACGGGGGCCCAGCACACGCCCCAGGAGACTTGGCAGCCGCCCCCAGGGCTCTATCCTCTGGAACTCGTCCCCTTGGAAGGGGCTGGCCCAGGTGCCAGGTTCGGCTGGTCGGCCAGCCTCCTTTGGAGAAAGCAGGCAAGCCGAGCCAGGCTTGCAGTGGCCCTGGCGTGACACCTGCCACCTCAGGCAGAGGGCCTCCCGCGTGCCCTCCATGGCGGATTTCTCCCCGGAGCCGTGGCCTGGGCACTAGGAAGGCTGGGCCTCCCCGACTTCCGGGAGGAGGGGCTAGCCCAGTTACGCCCTGGCCCCCAAACCCTCTGGTGCCATCTGCCTGTCTCGGCACTTCTGACTCCACAGAGCCTTTCCTACACCTGGGCTGCCTGCCGTGGCAAAGTGCAGGCGTGGGGTGAGGCCATGGCTTTGTCTTTCCAGGAAGAAATGAGCCCCTGGCCGAAGCAGCAGGCCCAGGCAGAGCCTTGAGCTTGAAGCCCAGTAGGTCTGTGGCCCTCAGGGCCACAGCAATGCTTTCAAGGCAGGGAAGCGGCCTGCAAGCTGAGTGGGAGTGGGGGAGGGGAGGGAGACAGCTGAAGCCGAGTCCAGAAGGGCGGCAAAGGAACAGCTGCAGCTGGGTCAGAGCCTGGAGGGAGGGCGGGGCATTCACTGAGGACCCCCGAGGTCAGCCCTAGGCCCTGGCGGTCGCGCAGGCGCCCTTGGCCTGTGCGGTGGGTGGGGGGTTGAAGCCAAGCCCGCAGGGCTCCCGGAGCGGCCAGAGAAAGAAGAGCCCTTGGAGAGGTAGGCGAGGTGGGTAGGGGGAGCCACCTTACTCTCCTCAGCTCCCTGAGGGAGAGAGAGAGAGACAGAGACAGAGAGAGAGATCCATGACCTCTGAGTCTCTGCCTCTACCGCTGGCTGGTGCCAACTCACGCGCCATCCCACTTCCAGCCATCACCCCCACGCCTGCCCCGGAGCCAGCCCCACCACAGAGAGGCCGCTTCCTGCTCCCCTCTGTGCCTTCCCTTCCCGACCTGACTCCAGTGCAGGGGATAAGCTTCAGACAAGTCTTTCCATGTCCCTCTGCATGACAATAGACTTCCTCCCCTCTCCCATTCCACAGGCCCACCCGGGACATCCACCTTGGTCATTAGCTCAGGAGAGGATGCAAGATGAGAATCTCTGCTATTGTGTGGGGAGACTCAGTTTCCCGGGTTTCCCCCATGGACACATGTTCTTCAGCTGGGTCTGATTTTCTCCAGACAAGCTGTCTTGGGAAGGATTTGGCCAGCCCTAAGAACCTGAAGGGAAAGGGCGGAGGGGGGTTCTCTCTCTGCCCCCGACAGCCCCGAGCTGGGTCGCTCCCTCAGACCTGGCCAGGGGCAGGCCATCCCCCGGCGCCCTTCCCC
Organism: Diceros bicornis minor; assembly: GCF_020826845.1. Lineage (NCBI taxonomy): Eukaryota > Metazoa > Chordata > Mammalia > Perissodactyla > Rhinocerotidae > Diceros > Diceros bicornis. The sequence continues at coordinate 26,287 of NW_026690992.1, read as the reverse complement.
GGGGCATCCAAGGGCAGGCTCGGCGCCAGCCCCACCACGCTCGCCACTGCCCGACCATCGTCCTCCCTCGGGGGGCCTGGGCAGGACAGGGACCCGGCTGTGGGAGGCCTCCAGATCTCAGGCCTGGCACATCGTTTACCACGCTGCTTCCTCCTCTGACGGGGGCCCAGCACACGCCCCAGGAGACTTGGCAGCCGCCCCCAGGGCTCTATCCTCTGGAACTCGTCCCCTTGGAAGGGGCTGGCCCAGGTGCCAGGTTCGGCTGGTCGGCCAGCCTCCTTTGGAGAAAGCAGGCAAGCCGAGCCAGGCTTGCAGTGGCCCTGGCGTGACACCTGCCACCTCAGGCAGAGGGCCTCCCACGTGCCCTCCATGGCGGATTTCTCCCCGGAGCCGTGGCCTGGGCACTAGGAAGGCCGGGCCTCCCCGACTTCCGGGAGGAGGGGCTAGCCCAGTTACGCCCTGGCCCCCAAACCCTCTGGTGCCATCTGCCTGTCTCGGCACTTCTGACTCCACAGAGCCTTTCCTACACCTGGGCTGCCTGCCGTGGCAAAGTGCAGGCGTGGGGTGAGGCCATGGCTTTGTCTTTCCAGGAAGAAATGAGCCCCTGGCCGAAGCAGCAGGCCCAGGCAGAGCCTTGAGCTTGAAGCCCAGTAGGTCTGTGGCCCTCAGGGCCACAGCAATGCTTTCAAGGCAGGGAAGCGGCCTGCAAGCTGAGTGGGAGTGGGGGAGGGGAGGGAGACAGCTGAAGCCGAGTCCAGAAGGGCGGCAAAGGAACAGCTGCAGCTGGGTCAGAGCCTGGAGGGAGGGCGGGGCATTCACTGAGGAACCCCGAGGTCAGCCCTAGGCCCCGGCGGTCGCGCAGGCGCCCTTGGCCTGTGCTGTGGGTGGAGGGTTGAAGCCAAGCCCGCAGGGCTCCCGGAGCGGCCAGAGAAAGAAGGGCCCAAGGAGAGGTAGGCGAGGTGGGTAGGGGGAGCCACCTTACTCTCCTCAGCTCCCTGAGGGAGAGAGAGAGACAGAGACAGAGAGAGAGATCCATGACCTCTGAGTCTCTGCCTCTACCGCTGGCTGGTGCCAACTCACGCGCCATCCCACTTCCAGCCATCACCCCCACGCCTGCCCCGGAGCCAGCCCCACCACAGAGAGGCCGCTTCCTGCTCCCCTCTGTGCCTTCCCTTCCCGACCTGACTCCAGTGCAGGGGATAAGCTTCAGACAAGTCTTTCCATGTCCCTCTGCATGACAATAGACTTCCTCCCCTCTCCCATTCCACAGGCCCACCCGGGACATCCACCTTGGTCATTAGCTCAGGAGAGGATGCAAGATGAGAATCTCTGCTATTGTGTGGGGAGACTCAGTTTCCCGGGTTTCCCCCATGGACACATGTTCTTCAGCTGGGTCTGATTTTCTCCAGACAAGCTGTCTTGGGAAGGATTTGGCCAGCCCTAAGAACCTGAAGGGAAAGGGCGGAGGGGGGTTCTCTCTCTGCCCCCGACAGCCCCGAGCTGGGTCGCTCCCTCAGACCTGGCCAGGGGCAGCCCATCCCCCGGCGCCCTTCCCCGGGGCATCCAAGGGCAGGCTCGGCGCCAGCCCCACCACGCTCGCCACTGCCCGACCATCGTCCTCCCTCGGGGGGCCTGGGCAGGACAGGGACCCGGCTGTGGGAGGCCTCCAGATCTCAGGCCTGGCACACCGTTTACCAGGCTGCTTCCTCCTCTGACGGGGGCCCAGCACACGCCCCAGGAGACTTGGCAGCCGCCCCCAGGGCTCTATCCTCTGGAACTCGTCCCCTTGGAAGGGGCTGGCCCAGGTGCCAGGTTCGGCTGGTCGGCCAGCCTCCTTTGGAGAAAGCAGGCAAGCCGAGCCAGGCTTGCAGTGGCCCTGGCGTGACACCTGCCACCTCAGGCAGAGGGCCTCCCGCGTGCCCTCCATGGCGGATTTCTCCCCGGAGCCGTGGCCTGGGCACTAGGAAGGCCGGGCCTCCCCGACTTCCGGGAGGAGGGGCTAGCCCAGTTACGCCCTGGCCCCCAAACCCTCTGGTGCCATCTGCCTGTCTCGGCACTTCTGACTCCACAGAGCCTTTCCTACACCTGGGCTGCCTGCCGTGGCAAAGTGCAGGCGTGGGGTGAGGCCATGGCTTTGTCTTTCCAGGAAGAAATGAGCCCCTGGCCGAAGCAGCAGGCCCAGGCAGAGCCTTGAGCTTGAAGCCCAGTAGGTCTGTGGCCCTCAGGGCCACAGCAATGCTTTCAAGGCAGGGAAGCGGCCTGCAAGCTGAGTGGGAGTGGGGGAGGGGAGGGAGACAGCTGAAGCCCAATCCAGAAGGGCGGCAAAGGAACAGCTGCAGCTGTGTCAGAGCCTGGAGGGAGGGCGGGGCATTCACTGAGGACCCCCGAGGTCAGCCCTAGGCCTCGGCTGCCGCGCAGGCGCCCTTGGCCTGTGCTGTGGGTGGAGTGTTGAAGCCAAGCCCGCAGGGCTCCCGGAGCGGCCAGAGAAAGAAGGGCCCTTGGAGAGGTAGGCGAGGTGGGTAGGGGGAGCCACCTTACTCTCCTCAGCTCCCTGAGGGAGAGAGAGAGAGACAGAGACAGAGAGAGAGATCCATGACCTCTGAGTCTCTGCCTCTACCGCTGGCTGGTGCCAACTCACGCGCCATCCCACTTCCAGCCATCACCCCCACGCCTGCCCCGGAGCCAGCCCCACCACAGAGAGGCCGCTTCCTGCTCCCCTCTGTGCCTTCCCTTCCCGACCTGACTCCAGTGCAGGGGATAAGCTTCAGACAAGTCTTTCCATGTCCCTCTGCATGACAATAGACTTCCTCCCCTCTCCCATTCCACAGGCCCACCCGGGACATCCACCTTGGTCATTAGCTCAGGAGAGGATGCAAGATGAGAATCTCTGCTATTGTGTGGGGAGACTCAGTTTCCCGGGTTTCCCCCATGGACACATGTTCTTCAGCTGGGTCTGATTTTCTCCAGACAAGCTGTCTTGGGAAGGATTTGGCCAGCCCTAAGAACCTGAAGGGAAAGGGCGGAGGGGGGTTCTCTCTCTGCCCCCGACAGCCCCGAGCTGGGTCGGTCCCTCAGACCCGGCCAGGGGCAGCCCATCCCCCGGCGCCCTTCCCCGGGGCATCCAAGGGCAGGCTCGGCGCCAGCCCCACCCCGCTCGCCACTGCCCGACCATCGTCCTCCCTCGGGGGGCCTGGGCAGGACAGGGACCCGGCTGTGGGAGGCCTCCAGATCTCAGGCCTGGCACACCGTTTACCAGGCTGCTTCCTCCTCTGACGGGGGCCCAGCACACGCCCCAGGAGACTTGGCAGCCGCCCCCAGGGCTCTATCCTCTGGAACTCGTCCCCTTGGAAGGGGCTGGCCCAGGTGCCAGGTTCGGCTGGTCGGCCAGCCTCCTTTGGAGAAAGCAGGCAAGCCGAGCCAGGCTTGCAGTGGCCCTGGCGTGACACCTGCCACCTCAGGCAGAGGGCCTCCCGCGTGCCCTCCATGGCGGATTTCTCCCCGGAGCCGTGGCCTGGGCACTAGGAAGGCTGGGCCTCCCCGACTTCCGGGAGGAGGGGCTAGCCCAGTTACGCCCTGGCCCCCAAACCCTCTGGTGCCATCTGCCTGTCTCGGCACTTCTGACTCCACAGAGCCTTTCCTACACCTGGGCTGCCTGCCGTGGCAAAGTGCAGGCGTGGGGTGAGGCCATGGCTTTGTCTTTCCAGGAAGAAATGAGCCCCTGGCCGAAGCAGCAGGCCCAGGCAGAGCCTTGAGCTTGAAGCCCAGTAGGTCTGTGGCCCTCAGGGCCACAGCAATGCTTTCAAGGCAGGGAAGCGGCCTGCAAGCTGAGTGGGAGTGGGGGAGGGGAGGGAGACAGCTGAAGCCGAGTCCAGAAGGGCGGCAAAGGAACAGCTGCAGCTGTGTCAGAGCCTGGAGGGAGGGCGGGGCATTCACTGAGGACCCCCGAGGTCAGCCCTAGGCCCTGGCGGTCGCGCAGGCGCCCTTGGCCTGTGCGGTGGGTGGGGGGTTGAAGCCAAGCCCGCAGGGCTCCCGGAGCGGCCAGAGAAAGAAGAGCCCTTGGAGAGGTAGGCGAGGTGGGTAGGGGGAGCCACCTTACTCTCCTCAGCTCCCTGAGGGAGAGAGAGAGAGACAGAGACAGAGAGAGAGATCCATGACCTCTGAGTCTCTGCCTCTACCGCTGGCTGGTGCCAACTCACGCGCCATCCCACTTCCAGCCATCACCCCCACGCCTGCCCCGGAGCCAGCCCCACCACAGAGAGGCCGCTTCCTGCTCCCCTCTGTGCCTTCCCTTCCCGACCTGACTCCAGTGCAGGGGATAAGCTTCAGACAAGTCTTTCCATGTCCCTCTGCATGACAATAGACTTCCTCCCCTCTCCCATTCCACAGGCCCACCCGGGACATCCACCTTGGTCATTAGCTCAGGAGAGGATGCAAGATGAGAATCTCTGCTATTGTGTGGGGAGACTCAGTTTCCCGGGTTTCCCCCATGGACACATGTTCTTCAGCTGGGTCTGATTTTCTCCAGACAAGCTGTCTTGGGAAGGATTTGGCCAGCCCTAAGAACCTGAAGGGAAAGGGCGGAGGGGGGTTCTCTCTCTGCCCCCGACAGCCCCGAGCTGGGTCGCTCCCTCAGACCTGGCCAGGGGCAGCCCATCCCCCGGCGCCCTTCCCCGGGGCATCCAAGGGCAGGCTCGGCGCCAGCCCCACCACGCTCGCCACTGCCCGACCATCGTCCTCCCTCGGGGGGCCTGGGCAGGACAGGGACCCGGCTGTGGGAGGCCTCCAGATCTCTGGCCTGGCACATCGTTTACCAGGCTGCTTCCTCCTCTGACGGGGGCCCAGCACACGCCCCAGGAGACTTGGCAGCCGCCCCCAGGGCTCTATCCTCTGGAACTCGTCCCCTTGGAAGGGGCTGGCCCAGGTGCCAGGTTCGGCTGGTCGGCCAGCCTCCTTTGGAGAAAGCAGGCAAGCCGAGCCAGGCTTGCAGTGGCCCTGGCGTGACACCTGCCACCTCAGGCAGAGGGCCTCCCGCGTGCCCTCCATGGCGGATTTCTCCCCGGAGCCGTGGCCTGGGCACTAGGAAGGCCGGGCCTCCCCGACTTCCGGGAGGAGGGGCTAGCCCAGTTACGCCCTGGCCCCCAAACCCTCTGGTGCCATCTGCCTGTCTCGGCACTTCTGACTCCACAGAGCCTTTCCTACACCTGGGCTGCCTGCCGTGGCAAAGTGCAGGCGTGGGGTGAGGCCATGGCTTTGTCTTTCCAGGAAGAAATGAGCCCCTGGCCGAAGCAGCAGGCCCAGGCAGAGCCTTGAGCTTGAAGCCCAGTAGGTCTGTGGCCCTCAGGGCCACAGCAATGCTTTCAAGGCAGGGAAGCGGCCTGCAAGCTGAGTGGGAGTGGGGGAGGGGAGGGAGACAGCTGAAGCCCAGTCCAGAAGGGCGGCAAAGGAACAGCTGCAGCTGGGTCAGAGCCTGGAGGGAGGGCGGGGCATTCACTGAGGACCCCCGAGGTCAGCCCTAGGCCCCGGCGGTCGCGCAGGCGCCCTTGGCCTGTGCTGTGGGTGGAGGGTTGAAGCCAAGCCCGCAGGGCTCCCGGAGCGGCCAGAGAAAGAAGGGCCCAAGGAGAGGTAGGCGAGGTGGGTAGGGGGAGCCACCTTACTCTCCTCAGCTCCCTGAGGGAGAGAGAGAGACAGAGACAGAGAGAGAGATCCATGACCTCTGAGTCTCTGCCTCTACCGCTGGCTGGTGCCAACTCACGCGCCATCCCACTTCCAGCCATCACCCCCACGCCTGCCCCGGAGCCAGCCCCACCACAGAGAGGCCGCTTCCTGCTCCCCTCTGTGCCTTCCCTTCCCGACCTGACTCCAGTGCAGGGGATAAGCTTCAGACAAGTCTTTCCATGTCCCTCTGCATGACAATAGACTTCCTCCCCTCTCCCATTCCACAGGCCCACCCGGGACATCCACCTTGGTCATTAGCTCAGGAGAGGATGCAAGATGAGAATCTCTGCTATTGTGTGGGGAGACTCAGTTTCCCGGGTTTCCCCCATGGACACATGTTCTTCAGCTGGGTCTGATTTTCTCCAGACAAGCTGTCTTGGGAAGGATTTGGCCAGCCCTAAGAACCTGAAGGGAAAGGGCGGAGGGGGGTTCTCTCTCTGCCCCCGACAGCCCCGAGCTGGGTCGCTCCCTCAGACCTGGCCAGGGGCAGCCCATCCCCCGGCGCCCTTCCCCGGGGCATCCAAGGGCAGGCTCGGCGCCAGCCCCACCACGCTCGCCACTGCCCGACCATCGTCCTCCCTCGGGGGGCCTGGGCAGGACAGGGACCCGGCTGTGGGAGGCCTCCAGATCTCAGGCCTGGCACACCGTTTACCAGGCTGCTTCCTCCTCTGACGGGGGCCCAGCACACGCCCCAGGAGACTTGGCAGCCGCCCCCAGGGCTCTATCCTCTGGAACTCGTCCCCTTGGAAGGGGCTGGCCCAGGTGCCAGGTTCGGCTGGTCGGCCAGCCTCCTTTGGAGAAAGCAGGCAAGCCGAGCCAGGCTTGCAGTGGCCCTGGCGTGACACCTGCCACCTCAGGCAGAGGGCCTCCCGCGTGCCCTCCATGGCGGATTTCTCCCCGGAGCCGTGGCCTGGGCACTAGGAAGGCCGGGCCTCCCCGACTTCCGGGAGGAGGGGCTAGCCCAGTTACGCCCTGGCCCCCAAACCCTCTGGTGCCATCTGCCTGTCTCGGCACTTCTGACTCCACAGAGCCTTTCCTACACCTGGGCTGCCTGCCGTGGCAAAGTGCAGGCGTGGGGTGAGGCCATGGCTTTGTCTTTCCAGGAAGAAATGAGCCCCTGGCCGAAGCAGCAGGCCCAGGCAGAGCCTTGAGCTTGAAGCCCAGTAGGTCTGTGGCCCTCAGGGCCACAGCAATGCTTTCAAGGCAGGGAAGCGGCCTGCAAGCTGAGTGGGAGTGGGGGAGGGGAGGGAGACAGCTGAAGCCCAGTCCAGAAGGGCGGCAAAGGAACAGCTGCAGCTGGGTCAGAGCCTGGAGGGAGGGCGGGGCATTCACTGAGGACCCCCGAGGTCAGCCCTAGGCCCCGGCGGTCGCGCAGGCGCCCTTGGCCTGTGCTGTGGGTGGAGGGTTGAAGCCAAGCCCGCAGGGCTCCCGGAGCGGCCAGAGAAAGAAGGGCCCAAGGAGAGGTAGGCGAGGTGGGTAGGGGGAGCCACCTTACTCTCCTCAGCTCCCTGAGGGAGAGAGAGAGACAGAGACAGAGAGAGAGATCCATGACCTCTGAGTCTCTGCCTCTACCGCTGGCTGGTGCCAACTCACGCGCCATCCCACTTCCAGCCATCACCCCCACGCCTGCCCCGGAGCCAGCCCCACCACAGAGAGGCCGCTTCCTGCTCCCCTCTGTGCCTTCCCTTCCCGACCTGACTCCAGTGCAGGGGATAAGCTTCAGACAAGTCTTTCCATGTCCCTCTGCATGACAATAGACTTCCTCCCCTCTCCCATTCCACAGGCCCACCCGGGACATCCACCTTGGTCATTAGCTCAGGAGAGGATGCAAGATGAGAATCTCTGCTATTGTGTGGGGAGACTCAGTTTCCCGGGTTTCCCCCATGGACACATGTTCTTCAGCTGGGTCTGATTTTCTCCAGACAAGCTGTCTTGGGAAGGATTTGGCCAGCCCTAAGAACCTGAAGGGAAAGGGCGGAGGGGGGTTCTCTCTCTGCCCCCGACAGCCCCGAGCTGGGTCGCTCCCTCAGACCTGGCCAGGGGCAGCCCATCCCCCGGCGCCCTTCCCCGGGGCATCCAAGGGCAGGCTCGGCGCCAGCCCCACCACGCTCGCCACTGCCCGACCATCGTCCTCCCTCGGGGGGCCTGGGCAGGACAGGGACCCGGCTGTGGGAGGCCTCCAGATCTCAGGCCTGGCACACCGTTTACCAGGCTGCTTCCTCCTCTGACGGGGGCCCAGCACACGCCCCAGGAGACTTGGCAGCCGCCCCCAGGGCTCTATCCTCTGGAACTCGTCCCCTTGGAAGGGGCTGGCCCAGGTGCCAGGTTCGGCTGGTCGGCCAGCCTCCTTTGGAGAAAGCAGGCAAGCCGAGCCAGGCTTGCAGTGGCCCTGGCGTGACACCTGCCACCTCAGGCAGAGGGCCTCCCGCGTGCCCTCCATGGCGGATTTCTCCCCGGAGCCGTGGCCTGGGCACTAGGAAGGCCGGGCCTCCCCGACTTCCGGGAGGAGGGGCTAGCCCAGTTACGCCCTGGCCCCCAAACCCTCTGGTGCCATCTGCCTGTCTCGGCACTTCTGACTCCACAGAGCCTTTCCTACACCTGGGCTGCCTGCCGTGGCAAAGTGCAGGCGTGGGGTGAGGCCATGGCTTTGTCTTTCCAGGAAGAAATGAGCCCCTGGCCGAAGCAGCAGGCCCAGGCAGAGCCTTGAGCTTGAAGCCCAGTAGGTCTGTGGCCCTCAGGGCCACAGCAATGCTTTCAAGGCAGGGAAGCGGCCTGCAAGCTGAGTGGGAGTGGGGGAGGGGAGGGAGACAGCTGAAGCCGAGTCCAGAAGGGCGGCAAAGGAACAGCTGCAGCTGGGTCAGAGCCTGGAGGGAGGGCGGGGCATTCACTGAGGAACCCCGAGGTCAGCCCTAGGCCCCGGCGGTCGCGCAGGCGCCCTTGGCCTGTGCGGTGGGTGGAGGGTTGAAGCCAAGCCCGCAGGGCTCCCGAGGCGGCCAGAGAAAGAAGGGCCCATGGAGAGGTAGGCGAGGTGGGTAGGGGGAGCCACCTTACTCTCCTCAGCTCCCTGAGGGAGAGAGAGAGAGACAGAGACAGAGAGAGAGATCCATGACCTCTGAGTCTCTGCCTCTACCGCTGGCTGGTGCCAACTCACGCGCCATCCCACTTCCAGCCATCACCCCCACGCCTGCCCCGGAGCCAGCCCCACCACAGAGAGGCCGCTTCCTGCTCCCCTCTGTGCCTTCCCTTCCCGACCTGACTCCAGTGCAGGGGATAAGCTTCAGACAAGTCTTTCCATGTCCCTCTGCATGACAATAGACTTCCTCCCCTCTCCCATTCCACAGGCCCACCCGGGACATCCACCTTGGTCATTAGCTCAGGAGAGGATGCAAGATGAGAATCTCTGCTATTGTGTGGGGAGACTCAGTTTCCCGGGTTTCCCCCATGGACACATGTTCTTCAGCTGGGTCTGATTTTCTCCAGACAAGCTGTCTTGGGAAGGATTTGGCCAGCCCTAAGAACCTGAAGGGAAAGGGCGGAGGGGGGTTCTCTCTCTGCCCCCGACAGCCCCGAGCTGGGTCGCTCCCTCAGACCTGGCCAGGGGCAGCCCATCCCCCGGCGCCCTTCCCCGGGGCATCCAAGGGCAGGCTCGGCGCCAGCCCCACCACGCTCGCCACTGCCCGACCATCGTCCTCCCTCGGGGGGCCTGGGCAGGACAGGGACCCGGCTGTGGGAGGCCTCCAGATCTCAGGCCTGGCACACCGTTTACCAGGCTGCTTCCTCCTCTGACGGGGGCCCAGCACACGCCCCAGGAGACTTGGCAGCAGCCCCCAGGGCTCTATCCTCTGGAACTCGTCCCCTTGGAAGGGGCTGGCCCAGGTGCCAGGTTCGGCTGGTCGGCCAGCCTCCTTTGGAGAAAGCAGGCAAGCCGAGCCAGGCTTGCAGTGGCCCTGGCGTGACACCTGCCACCTCAGGCAGAGGGCCTCCCGCGTGCCCTCCATGGCGGATTTCTCCCCGGAGCCGTGGCCTGGGCACTAGGAAGGCCGGGCCTCCCCGACTTCCGGGAGGAGGGGCTAGCCCAGTTACGCCCTGGCCCCCAAACCCTCTGGTGCCATCTGCCTGTCTCGGCACTTCTGACTCCACAGAGCCTTTCCTACACCTGGGCTGCCTGCCGTGGCAAAGTGCAGGCGTGGGGTGAGGCCATGGCTTTGTCTTTCCAGGAAGAAATGAGCCCCTGGCCGAAGCAGCAGGCCCAGGCAGAGCCTTGAGCTTGAAGCCCAGTAGGTCTGTGGCCCTCAGGGCCACAGCAATGCTTTCAAGGCAGGGAAGCGGCCTGCAAGCTGAGTGGGAGTGGGGGAGGGGAGGGAGACAGCTGAAGCCGAGTCCAGAAGGGCGGCAAAGGAACAGCTGCAGCTGGGTCAGAGCCTAGAGGGAGGGCGGGGCATTCACTGAGGACCCCCGAGGTCAGCCCTATGCCCTGGCGGTCGCGCAGGCGCCCTTGGCCTGTGCGGTGGGTGGGGGGTTGAAGCCAAGCCCGCAGGGCTCCCGGAGCGGCCAGAGAAAGAAGGGCCCTTGGAGAGGTTGGCGAGGTGGGTAGGGGGAGCCACCTTACTCTCCTCAGCTCCCTGAGGGAGAGAGAGAGAGACAGAGACAGAGAGAGAGATCCATGACCTCTGAGTCTCTGCCTCTACCGCTGGCTGGTGCCAACTCACGCGCCATCCCACTTCCAGCCATCACCCCCACGCCTGCCCCGGAGCCAGCCCCACCACAGAGAGGCCGCTTCCTGCTCCCCTCTGTGCCTTCCCTTCCCGACCTGACTCCAGTGCAGGGGATAAGCTTCAGACAAGTCTTTCCATGTCCCTCTGCATGACAATAGACTTCCTCCCCTCTCCCATTCCACAGGCCCACCCGGGACATCCACCTTGGTCATTAGCTCAGGAGAGGATGCAAGATGAGAATCTCTGCTATTGTGTGGGGAGACTCAGTTTCCCGGGTTTCCCCCATGGACACATGTTCTTCAGCTGGGTCTGATTTTCTCCAGACAAGCTGTCTTGGGAAGGATTTGGCCAGCCCTAAGAACCTGAAGGGAAAGGGCGGAGGGGGGTTCTCTCTCTGCCCCCGACAGCCCCGAGCTGGGTCGCTCCCTCAGACCTGGCCAGGGGCAGCCCATCCCCCGGCGCCCTTCCCCGGGGCATCCAAGGGCAGGCTCGGCGCCAGCCCCACCACGCTCGCCACTGCCCGACCATCGTCCTCCCTCGGGGGGCCTGGGCAGGACAGGGACCCGGCTGTGGGAGGCCTCCAGATCTCAGGCCTGGCACACCGTTTACCAGGCTGCTTCCTCCTCTGACGGGGGCCCAGCACACGCCCCAGGAGACTTGGCAGCCGCCCCCAGGGCTCTATCCTCTGGAACTCGTCCCCTTGGAAGGGGCTGGCCCAGGTGCCAGGTTCGGCTGGTCGGCCAGCCTCCTTTGGAGAAAGCAGGCAAGCCGAGCCAGGCTTGCAGTGGCCCTGGCGTGACACCTGCCACCTCAGGCAGAGGGCCTCCCGCGTGCCCTCCATGGCGGATTTCTCCCCGGAGCCGTGGCCTGGGCACTAGGAAGGCCGGGCCTCCCCGACTTCCGGGAGGAGGGGCTAGCCCAGTTACGCCCTGGCCCCCAAACCCTCTGGTGCCATCTGCCTGTCTCGGCACTTCTGACTCCACAGAGCCTTTCCTACACCTGGGCTGCCTGCCGTGGCAAAGTGCAGGCGTGGGGTGAGGCCATGGCTTTGTCTTTCCAGGAAGAAATGAGCCCCTGGCCTAAGCAGCAGGCCCAGGCAGAGCCTTGAGCTTGAAGCCCAGTAGGTCTGTGGCCCTCAGGGCCACAGCAATGCTTTCAAGGCAGGGAAGCGGCCTGCAAGCTGAGTGGGAGTGGGGGAGGGGAGGGAGACAGCTGAAGCCAAGTCCAGAAGGGCGGCAAAGGAACAGCTGCAGCTGGGTCAGAGCCTAGAGGGAGGGCGGGGCATTCACTGAGGACCCCCGAGGTCAGCCCTATGCCCTGGCGGTCGCGCAGGCGCCCTTGGCCTGTGCGGTGGGTGGGGGGTTGAAGCCAAGCCCGCAGGGCTCCCGGAGCGGCCAGAGAAAGAAGGGCCCTTGGAGAGGTTGGCGAGGTGGGTAGGGGGAGCCACCTTACTCTCCTCAGCTCCCTGAGGGAGAGAGAGAGAGACAGAGACAGAGAGAGAGATCCATGACCTCTGAGTCTCTGCCTCTACCGCTGGCTGGTGCCAACTCACGCGCCATCCCACTTCCAGCCATCACCCCCACGCCTGCCCCGGAGCCAGCCCCACCACAGAGAGGCCGCTTCCTGCTCCCCTCTGTGCCTTCCCTTCCCGACCTGACTCCAGTGCAGGGGATAAGCTTCAGACAAGTCTTTCCATGTCCCTCTGCATGACAATAGACTTCCTCCCCTCTCCCATTCCACAGGCCCACCCGGGACATCCACCTTGGTCATTAGCTCAGGAGAGGATGCAAGATGAGAATCTCTGCTATTGTGTGGGGAGACTCAGTTTCCCGGGTTTCCCCCATGGACACATGTTCTTCAGCTGGGTCTGATTTTCTCCAGACAAGCTGTCTTGGGAAGGATTTGGCCAGCCCTAAGAACCTGAAGGGAAAGGGCGGAGGGGGGTTCTCTCTCTGCCCCCGACAGCCCCGAGCTGGGTCGCTCCCTCAGACCTGGCCAGGGGCAGCCCATCCCCCGGCGCCCTTCCCCGGGGCATCCAAGGGCAGGCTCGGCGCCAGCCCCACCACGCTCGCCACTGCCCGACCATCGTCCTCCCTCGGGGGGCCTGGGCAGGACAGGGACCCGGCTGTGGGAGGCCTCCAGATCTCAGGCCTGGCACACCATTTACCAGGCTGCTTCCTCCTCTGACGGGGGCCCAGCACACGCCCCAGGAGACTTGGCAGCTGCCCCCAGGGCTCTATCCTCTGGAACTCGTCCCCTTGGAAGGGGCTGGCCCAGGTGCCAGGTTCGGCTGGTCGGCCAGCCTCCTTTGGAGAAAGCAGGCAAGCCGAGCCAGGCTTGCAGTGGCCCTGGCGTGACACCTGCCACCTCAGGCAGAGGGCCTCCCGCGTGCCCTCCATGGCGGATTTCTCCCCGGAGCCGTGGCCTGGGCACTAGGAAGGCCGGGCCTCCCCGACTTCCGGGAGGAGGGGCTAGCCCAGTTACGCCCTGGCCCCCAAACCCTCTGGTGCCATCTGCCTGTCTCGGCACTTCTGACTCCACAGAGCCTTTCCTACACCTGGGCTGCCTGCCGTGGCAAAGTGCAGGCGTGGGGTGAGGCCATGGCTTTGTCTTTCCAGGAAGAAATGAGCCCCTGGCAGAAGCAGCAGGCCCAGGCAGAGCCTTGAGCTTGAAGCCCAGTAGGTCTGTGGCCCTCAGGGCAAGAGCAATGCTTTCAAGGCAGGGAAGCGGCCTGCAAGCTGAGTGGGAGTGGGGGAGGGGAGGGAGACAGCTGAAGCCGAGTCCAGAAGGGCGGCAAAGGAACAGCTGCAGCTGGGTCAGAGCCTGGAGGGAGGGCGGGGCATTCACTGAGGACCCCCGAGGTCAGCCCTAGGCCCCGGCGGTCGCGCAGGCGCCCTTGGCCTGTGCGGTGGGTGGGGGGTTGAAGCCAAGCCCGCAGGGCTCCCGGAGCGGCCAGAGAAAGAAGGGCCCAAGGAGAGGTAGGCGAGGTGGGTAGGGGGAGCCACCTTACTCTCCTCAGCTCCCTGAGGGAGAGAGAGAGAAACAGAGACAGAGAGAGAGATCCATGACCTCTGAGTCTCTGCCTCTACCGCTGGCTGGTGCCAACTCACGCGCCATCCCACTTCCAGCCATCACCCCCACGCCTGCCCCGGAGCCAGCCCCACCACAGAGAGGCCGCTTCCTGCTCCCCTCTGTGCCTTCCCTTCCCGACCTGACTCCAGTGCAGGGGATAAGCTTCAGACAAGTCTTTCCATGTCCCTCTGCATGACAATAGACTTCCTCCCCTCTCCCATTCCACAGGCCCACCCGGGACATCCACCTTGGTCATTAGCTCAGGAGAGGATGCAAGATGAGAATCTCTGCTATTGTGTGGGGAGACTCAGTTTCCCGGGTTTCCCCCATGGACACATGTTCTTCAGCTGGGTCTGATTTTCTCCAGACAAGCTGTCTTGGGAAGGATTTGGCCAGCCCTAAGAACCTGAAGGGAAAGGGCGGAGGGGGGTTCTCTCTCTGCCCCCGACAGCCCCGAGCTGGGTCGCTCCCTCAGACCTGGCCAGGGGCAGCCCATCCCCCGGCGCCCTTCCCCGGGGCATCCAAGGGCAGGCTCGGCGCCAGCCCCACCACGCTCGCCACTGCCCGACCATCGTCCTCCCTCGGGGGGCCTGGGCAGGACAGGGACCCGGCTGTGGGAGGCCTCCAGATCTCAGGCCTGGCACACCGTTTACCAGGCTGCTTCCTCCTCTGACGGGGGCCCAGCACACGCCCCAGGAGACTTGGCAGCCGCCCCCAGGGCTCTATCCTCTGGAACTCGTCCCCTTGGAAGGGGCTGGCCCAGGTGCCAGGTTCGGCTGGTCGGCCAGCCTCCTTTGGAGAAAGCAGGCAAGCCGAGCCAGGCTTGCAGTGGCCCTGGCGTGACACCTGCCACCTCAGGCAGAGGGCCTCCCGCGTGCCCTCCATGGCGGATTTCTCCCCAGAGCCGTGGCCTGGGCACTAGGAAGGCCGGGCCTCCCCGACTTCCGGGAGGAGGGGCTAGCCCAGTTACGCCCTGGCCCCCAAACCCTCTGGTGCCATCTGCCTGTCTCGGCACTTCTGACTCCACAGAGCCTTTCCTACACCTGGGCTGCCTGCCGTGGCAAAGTGCAGGCGTGGGGTGAGGCCATGGCTTTGTCTTTCCAGGAAGAAATGAGCCCCTGGCCGAAGCAGCAGGCCCAGGCAGAGCCTTGAGCTTGAAGCCCAGTAGGTCTGTGGCCCTCAGGGCCACAGCAATGCTTTCAAGGCAGGGAAGCGGCCTGCAAGCTGAGTGGGAGTGGGGGAGGGGAGGGAGACAGTTGAAGCCCAGTCCAGAAGGGCGGCAAAGGAACAGCTGCAGCTGGGTCAGAGCCTGGAGGGAGGGCGGGGCATTCACTGAGGACCCCCGAGGTCAGCCCTAGGCCCTGGCGGTCGCGCAGGCGCCCTTGGCCTGTGCGGTGGGTGGGGGGTTGAAGCCAAGCCCGCAGGGCTCCCGGAGCGGCCAGAGAAAGAAGGGCCCTTGGAGAGGTTGGCGAGGTGGGTAGGGGGAGCCACCTTACTCTCCTCAGCTCCCTGAGGGAGAGAGAGAGAGACAGAGACAGAGAGAGAGATCCATGACCTCTGAGTCTCTGCCTCTACCGCTGGCTGGTGCCAACTCACGCGCCATCCCACTTCCAGCCATCACCCCCACGCCTGCCCCGGAGCCAGCCCCACCACAGAGAGGCCGCTTCCTGCTCCCCTCTGTGCCTTCCCTTCCCGACCTGACTCCAGTGCAGGGGATAAGCTTCAGACAAGTCTTTCCATGTCCCTCTGCATGACAATAGACTTCCTCCCCTCTCCCATTCCACAGGCCCACCCGGGACATCCACCTTGGTCATTAGCTCAGGAGAGGATGCAAGATGAGAATCTCTGCTATTGTGTGGGGAGACTCAGTTTCCCGGGTTTCCCCCATGGACACATGTTCTTCAGCTGGGTCTGATTTTCTCCAGACAAGCTGTCTTGGGAAGGATTTGGCCAGCCCTAAGAACCTGAAGGGAAAGGGCGGAGGGGGGTTCTCTCTCTGCCCCCGACAGCCCCGAGCTGGGTCGCTCCCTCAGACCTGGCCAGGGGCAGCCCATCCCCCGGCGCCCTTCCCCGGGGCATCCAAGGGCAGGCTCGGCGCCAGCCCCACCACGCTCGCCACTGCCCGACCATCGTCCTCCCTCGGGGGGCCTGGGCAGGACAGGGACCCGGCTGTGGGAGGCCTCCAGATCTCAGGCCTGGCACACCGTTTACCAGGCTGCTTCCTCCTCTGACGGGGGCCCAGCACACGCCCCAGGAGACTTGGCAGCCGCCCCCAGGGCTCTATCCTCTGGAACTCGTCCCCTTGGAAGGGGCTGGCCCAGGTGCCAGGTTCGGCTGGTCGGCCAGCCTCCTTTGGAGAAAGCAGGCAAGCCGAGCCAGGCTTGCAGTGGCCCTGGCGTGACACCTGCCACCTCAGGCAGAGGGCCTCCCGCGTGCCCTCCATGGCGGATTTCTCCCCGGAGCCGTGGCCTGGGCACTAGGAAGGCCGGGCCTCCCCGACTTCCGGGAGGAGGGGCTAGCCCAGTTACGCCCTGGCCCCCAAACCCTCTGGTGCCATCTGCCTGTCTCGGCACTTCTGACTCCACAGAGCCTTTCCTACACCTGGGCTGCCTGCCGTGGCAAAGTGCAGGCGTGGGGTGAGGCCATGGCTTTGTCTTTCCAGGAAGAAATGAGCCCCTGGCCGAAGCAGCAGGCCCGGGCAGAGCCTTGAGCTTGAAGCCCAGTAGGTCTGTGGCCCTCAGGGCCACAGCAATGCTTTCAAGGCAGGGAAGCGGCCTGCAAGCTGAGTGGGAGTGGGGGAGGGGAGGGAGACAGCTGAAGCCCAGTCCAGAAGGGCGGCAAAGGAACAGCTGCAGCTGGGTCAGAGCCTGGAGGGAGGGCGGGGCATTCACTGAGGACCCCCGAGGTCAGCCCTAGGCCCCGGCGGTCGCGCAGGCGCCCTTGGCCTGTGCTGTGGGTGGAGGGTTGAAGCCAAGCCCGCAGGGCTCCCGGAGCGGCCAGAGAAAGAAGGGCCCTTGGAGAGGTAGGCGAGGTGGGTAGGGGGAGCCACCTTACTCTCCTCAGCTCCCTGAGGGAGAGAGAGAGACAGAGACAGAGAGAGAGATCCATGACCTCTGAGTCTCTGCCTCTACAGCTGGCTGGTGCCAACTCACGCGCCATCCCACTTCCAGCCATCACCCCCACGCCTGCCCCGGAGCCAGCCCCACCACAGAGAGGCCGCTTCCTGCTCCCCTCTGTGCCTTCCCTTCCCGACCTGACTCCAGTGCAGGGGATAAGCTTCAGACAAGTCTTTCCATGTCCCTCTGCATGACAATAGACTTCCTCCCCTCTCCCATTCCACAGGCCCACCCAGGACATCCACCTTGGTCATTAGCTCAGGAGAGGATGCAAGATGAGAATCTCTGCTATTGTGTGGGGAGACTCAGTTTCCCGGGTTTCCCCCATGGACACATGTTCTTCAGCTGGGTCTGATTTTCTCCAGACAAGCTGTCTTGGGAAGGATTTGGCCAGCCCTAAGAACCTGAAGGGAAAGGGCGGAGGGGGGTTCTCTCTCTGCCCCCGACAGCCCCGAGCTGGGTCGCTCCCTCAGACCTGGCCAGGGGCAGCCCATCCCCCGGCGCCCTTCCCCGGGGCATCCAAGGGCAGGCTCGGCGCCAGCCCCACCACGCTCGCCACTGCCCGACCATCGTCCTCCCTCGGGGGGCCTGGGCAGGACAGGGACCCGGCTGTGGGAGGCCTCCAGATCTCAGGCCTGGCACACCGTTTACCAGGCTGCTTCCTCCTCTGACGGGGGCCCAGCACACGCCCCAGGAGACTTGGCAGCCGCCCCCAGGGCTCTATCCTCTGGAACTCGTCCCCTTGGAAGGGGCTGGCCCAGGTGCCAGGTTCGGCTGGTCGGCCAGCCTCCTTTGGAGAAAGCAGGCAAGCCGAGCCAGGCTTGCAGTGGCCCTGGCGTGACACCTGCCACCTCAGGCAGAGGGCCTCCCGCGTGCCCTCCATGGCGGATTTCTCCCCGGAGCCGTGGCCTGGGCACTAGGAAGGCCGGGCCTCCCCGACTTCCGGGAGGAGGGGCTAGCCCAGTTACGCCCTGGCCCCCAAACCCTCTGGTGCCATCTGCCTGTCTCGGCACTTCTGACTCCACAGAGCCTTTCCTACACCTGGGCTGCCTGCCGTGGCAAAGTGCAGGCGTGGGGTGAGGCCATGGCTTTGTCTTTCCAGGAAGAAATGAGCCCCTGGCCGAAGCAGCAGGCCCGGGCAGAGCCTTGAGCTTGAAGCCCAGTAGGTCTGTGGCCCTCAGGGCCAGAGCAATGCTTTCAAGGCAGGGAAGCGGCCTGCAAGCTGAGTGGGAGTGGGGGAGGGGAGGGAGACAGCTGAAGCCGAGTCCAGAAGGGCGGCAAAGGAACAGCTGCAGCTGGGTCAGAGCCTGGAGGGAGGGCGGGGCATTCACTGAGGACCCCCGAGGTCAGCCCTAGGCCCCGGCGGTCGCGCAGGCGCCCTTGGCCTGTGCTGTGGGTGGAGGGTTGAAGCCAAGTCCGCAGGGATCCCGGAGCAGCCAGAGAAAGAAGGGCCCATGGAGAGGTAGGCGAGGTGGGTAGGGGGAGCCACCTTACTCTCCTCAGCTCCCTGAGGGAGAGAGAGAGAGACAGAGACAGAGAGAGAGATCCATGACCTCTGAGTCTCTGCCTCTACCGCTGGCTGGTGCCAACTCACGCGCCATCCCACTTCCAGCCCTCACCCCCACGCCTGCCCCGGAGCCAGCCCCACCACAGAGAGGCCGCTTCCTGCTCCCCTCTGTGCCTTCCCTTCCCGACCTGACTCCAGTGCAGGGTATAAGCTTCAGACAAGTCTTTCCATGTCCCTCTGCATGACAATAGACTTCCTCCCCTCTCCCATTCCACAGGCCCACCCGGGACATCCACCTTGGTCATTAGCTCAGGAGAGGATGCAAGATGAGAATCTCTGCTATTGTGTGGGGAGACTCAGTTTCCCGGGTTTCCCCCATGGACACATGTTCTTCAGCTGGGTCTGATTTTCTCCAGACAAGCTGTCTTGGGAAGGATTTGGCCAGCCCTAAGAACCTGAAGGGAAAGGGCGGAGGGGGGTTCTCTCTCTGCCCCCGACAGCCGCGAGCTGGGTCGCTCCCTCAGACCTGGCCAGGGGCAGCCCATCCCCCGGCGCCCTTCCCCGGGGCATCCAAGGGCAGGCTCGGCGCCAGCCCCACCACGCTCGCCACTGCCCGACCATCGTCCTCCCTCGGGGGGCCTGGGCAGGACAGGGACCCGGCTGTGGGAGGCCTCCAGATCTCAGGCCTGGCACACCGTTTACCAGGCTGCTTCCTCCTCTGACGGGGGCCCAGCACACGCCCCAGGAGACTTGGCAGCCGCCCCCAGGGCTCTATCCTCTGGAACTCGTCCCCTTGGAAGGGGCTGGCCCAGGTGCCAGGTTCGGCTGGTCGGCCAGCCTCCTTTGGATAAAGCAGGCAAGCCGAGCCAGGCTTGCAGTGGCCCTGGCGTGACACCTGCCACCTCAGGCAGAGGGCCTCCCGCGTGCCCTCCATGGCGGATTTCTCCCCAGAGCCGTGGCCTGGGCACTAGGAAGGCCGGGCCTCCCCGACTTCCGGGAGGAGGGGCTAGCCCAGTTACGCCCTGGCCCCCAAACCCTCTGGTGCCATCTGCCTGTCTCGGCACTTCTGACTCCACAGAGCCTTTCCTACACCTGGGCTGCCTGCCGTGGCAAAGTGCAGGCGTGGGGTGAGGCCATGGCTTTGTCTTTCCAGGAAGAAATGAGCCCCTGGCCGAAGCAGCAGGCCCGGGCAGAGCCTTGAGCTTGAAGCCCAGTAGGTCTGTGGCCCTCAGGGCCACAGCAATGCTTTCAAGGCAGGGAAGCGGCCTGCAAGCTGAGTGGGAGTGGGGGAGGGGAGGGAGACAGCTGAAGCCCAGTCCAGAAGGGTGGCAAAGGAACAGCTGCAGCTGGGTCAGTGCCTGGAGGGAGGGCGGGGCATTCACTGAGGACCCCCGAGGTCAGCCCTAGGCCCCGGCGGTCGCGCAGGCGCCCTTGGCCTGTGCTGTGGGTGGAGGGTTGAAGCCAAGCCCGCAGGGCTCCCGGAGCGGCCAGAGAAAGAAGGGCCCTTGGAGAGGTAGGCGAGGTGGGTAGGGGGAGCCACCTTACTCTCCTCAGCTCCCTGAGGGAGAGAGAGAGACAGAGACAGAGAGAGAGATCCATGACCTCTGAGTCTCTGCCTCTACCGCTGGCTGGTGCCAACTCACGCGCCATCCCACTTCCAGCCATCACCCCCACGCCTGCCCCGGAGCCAGCCCCACCACAGAGAGGCCGCTTCCTGCTCC
Source organism: Diceros bicornis minor (assembly GCF_020826845.1). Classification (NCBI taxonomy): domain Eukaryota; kingdom Metazoa; phylum Chordata; class Mammalia; order Perissodactyla; family Rhinocerotidae; genus Diceros; species Diceros bicornis. The sequence goes on along the minus strand of NW_026690992.1, from coordinate 6,441 downwards.
CCTCTGTGCCTTCCCTTCCCGACCTGACTCCAGTGCAGGGGATAAGCTTCAGACAAGTCTTTCCATGTCCCTCTGCATGACAATAGACTTCCTCCCCTCTCCCATTCCACAGGCCCACCCAGGACATCCACCTTGGTCATTAGCTCAGGAGAGGATGCAAGATGAGAATCTCTGCTATTGTGTGGGGAGACTCAGTTTCCCGGGTTTCCCCCATGGACACATGTTCTTCAGCTGGGTCTGATTTTCTCCAGACAAGCTGTCTTGGGAAGGATTTGGCCAGCCCTAAGAACCTGAAGGGAAAGGGCGGAGGGGGGTTCTCTCTCTGCCCCCGACAGCCCCGAGCTGGGTCGCTCCCTCAGACCTGGCCAGGGGCAGCCCATCCCCCGGCGCCCTTCCCCGGGGCATCCAAGGGCAGGCTCGGCGCCAGCCCCACCACGCTCGCCACTGCCCGACCATCGTCCTCCCTCGGGGGGCCTGGGCAGGACAGGGACCCGGCTGTGGGAGGCCTCCAGATCTCAGGCCTGGCACACCGTTTACCAGGCTGCTTCCTCCTCTGACGGGGGCCCAGCACACGCCCCAGGAGACTTGGCAGCCGCCCCCAGGGCTCTATCCTCTGGAACTCGTCCCCTTGGAAGGGGCTGGCCCAGGTGCCAGGTTCGGCTGGTCGGCCAGCCTCCTTTGGAGAAAGCAGGCAAGCCGAGCCAGGCTTGCAGTGGCCCTGGCGTGACACCTGCCACCTCAGGCAGAGGGCCTCCCGCGTGCCCTCCATGGCGGATTTCTCCCCGGAGCCGTGGCCTGGGCACTAGGAAGGCCGGGCCTCCCCGACTTCCGGGAGGAGGGGCTAGCCCAGTTACGCCCTGGCCCCCAAACCCTCTGGTGCCATCTGCCTGTCTCGGCACTTCTGACTCCACAGAGCCTTTCCTACACCTGGGCTGCCTGCCGTGGCAAAGTGCAGGCGTGGGGTGAGGCCATGGCTTTGTCTTTCCAGGAAGAAATGAGCCCCTGGCCGAAGCAGCAGGCCCGGGCAGAGCCTTGAGCTTGAAGCCCAGTAGGTCTGTGGCCCTCAGGGCCACAGCAATGCTTTCAAGGCAGGGAAGCGGCCTGCAAGCTGAGTGGGAGTGGGGGAGGGGAGGGAGCCAGCTGAAGCCGTGTCCAGAAGGGCGGCAAAGGAACAGCTGCAGCTGGGTCAGAGCCTGGAGGGAGGGCGGTGCATTCACTGAGGACCCCCGAGGTCAGCCCTAGGCCCTGGCGGTCGCGCAGGCGCCCTTGGCCTGTGCGGTGGGTGGGGGGTTGAAGCCAAGCCCGCAGGGCTCCCGGAGCGGCCAGAGAAAGAAGGGCCCTTGGAGAGGTAGGCGAGGTGGGTAGGGGGAGCCACCTTACTCTCCTCAGCTCCCTGAGGGAGAGAGAGAGACAGAGACAGAGAGAGAGATCCATGACCTCTGAGTCTCTGCCTCTACCGCTGGCTGGTGCCAACTCACGCGCCATCCCACTTCCAGCCATCACCCCCACGCCTGCCCCGGAGCCAGCCCCACCACAGAGAGGCCGCTTCCTGCTCCCCTCTGTGCCTTCCCTTCCCGACCTGACTCCAGTGCAGGGGATAAGCTTCAGACAAGTCTTTCCATGTCCCTCTGCATGACAATAGACTTCCTCCCCTCTCCCATTCCACAGGCCCACCCGGGACATCCACCTTGGTCATTAGCTCAGGAGAGGATGCAAGATGAGAATCTCTGCTATTGTGTGGGGAGACTCAGTTTCCCGGGTTTCCCCCATGGACACATGTTCTTCAGCTGGGTCTGATTTTCTCCAGACAAGCTGTCTTGGGAAGGATTTGGCCAGCCCTAAGAACCTGAAGGGAAAGGGCGGAGGGGGGTTCTCTCTCTGCCCCCGACAGCCCCGAGCTGGGTCGCTCCCTCAGACCTGGCCAGGGGCAGCCCATCCCCCGGCGCCCTTCCCCGGGGCATCCAAGTGCAGGCTCGGCGCCAGCCCCACCACGCTCGCCACTGCCCGACCATCGTCCTCCCTCGGGGGGCCTGGGCAGGACAGGGACCCGGCTGTGGGAGGCCTCCAGATCTCAGGCCTGGCACACCGTTTACCAGGCTGCTTCCTCCTCTGACGGGGGCCCAGCACACGCCCCAGGAGACTTGGCAGCCGCCCCCAGGGCTCTATCCTCTGGAACTCGTCCCCTTGGAAGGGGCTGGCCCAGGTGCCAGGTTCGGCTGGTCGGCCAGCCTCCTTTGGAGAAAGCAGGCAAGCCGAGCCAGGCTTGCAGTGGCCCTGGCGTGACACCTGCCACCTCAGGCAGAGGGCCTCCCGCGTGCCCTCCATGGCGGATTTCTCCCCGGAGCCGTGGCCTGGGCACTAGGAAGGCCGGGCCTCCCCGACTTCCGGGAGGAGGGGCTAGCCCAGTTACGCCCTGGCCCCCAAACCCTCTGGTGCCATCTGCCTGTCTCGGCACTTCTGACTCCACAGAGCCTTTCCTACACCTGGGCTGCCTGCCGTGGCAAAGTGCAGGCGTGGGGTGAGGCCATGGCTTTGTCTTTCCAGGAAGAAATGAGCCCCTGGCCGAAGCAGCAGGCCCAGGCAGAGCCTTGAGCTTGAAGCCCAGTAGGTCTGTGGCCCTCAGGGCCAGAGCAATGCTTTCAAGGCAGGGAAGCGGCCTGCAAGCTGAGTGGGAGTGGGGGAGGGGAGGGAGACAGCTGAAGCCCAGTCCAGAAGGGCGGCAAAGGAACAGCTGCAGCTGGGTCAGAGCCTGGAGGGAGGGCGGGGCATTCACTGAGGACCCCCGAGGTCAGCCCTAGGCCCTGGCGGTCGCGCAGGCGCCCTTGGCCTGTGCGGTGGGTGGGGGGTTGAAGCCAAGCCCGCAGGGCTCCCGGAGCGGCCAGAGAAAGAAGGGCCCATGGAGAGGTAGGCGAGGTGGGTAGGGGGAGCCACCTTACTCTCCTCAGCTCCCTGAGGGAGAGAGAGAGAGACAGAGACAGAGAGAGAGATCCATGACCTCTGAGTCTCGGCCTCTACCGCTGGCTGGTGCCAACTCACGCGCCATCCCACTTCCAGCCATCACCCCCACGCCTGCCCCGGAGCCAGCCCCACCACAGAGAGGCCGCTTCCTGCTCCCCTCTGTGCCTTCCCTTCCCGACCTGACTCCAGTGCAGGGGATAAGCTTCAGACAAGTCTTTCCATGTCCCTCTGCATGACAATAGACTTCCTCCCCTCTCCCATTCCACAGGCCCACCCGGGACATCCACCTTGGTCATTAGCTCAGGAGAGGATGCAAGATGAGAATCTCTGCTATTGTGTGGGGAGACTCAGTTTCCCGGGTTTCCCCCATGGACACATGTTCTTCAGCTGGGTCTGATTTTCTCCAGACAAGCTGTCTTGGGAAGGATTTGGCCAGCCCTAAGAACCTGAAGGGAAAGGGCGGAGGGGGGTTCTCTCTCTGCCCCCGACAGCCCCGAGCTGGGTCGCTCCCTCAGACCTGGCCAGGGGCAGCCCATCCCCCGGCGCCCTTCCCCGGGGCATCCAAGGGCAGGCTCGGCGCCAGCCCCACCACGCTCGCCACTGCCCGACCATCGTCCTCCCTCGGGGGGCCTGGGCAGGACAGGGACCCGGCTGTGGGAGGCCTCCAGATCTCAGGCCTGGCACACCGTTTACCAGGCTGCTTCCTCCTCTGACGGGGGCCCAGCACACGCCCCAGGAGACTTGGCAGCCGCCCCCAGGGCTCTATCCTCTGGAACTCGTCCCCTTGGAAGGGGCTGGCCCAGGTGCCAGGTTCGGCTGGTCGGCCAGCCTCCTTTGGAGAAAGCAGGCAAGCCGAGCCAGGCTTGCAGTGGCCCTGGCGTGACACCTGCCACCTCAGGCAGAGGGCCTCCCGCGTGCCCTCCATGGCGGATTTCTCCCCGGAGCCGTGGCCTGGGCACTAGGAAGGCCGGGCCTCCCCGACTTCCGGGAGGAGGGGCTAGCCCAGTTACGCCCTGGCCCCCAAACCCTCTGGTGCCATCTGCCTGTCTCGGCACTTCTGACTCCACAGAGCCTTTCCTACACCTGGGCTGCCTGCCGTGGCAAAGTGCAGGCGTGGGGTGAGGCCATGGCTTTGTCTTTCCAGGAAGAAATGAGCCCCTGGCCGAAGCAGCACCCAGGCAGAGCCTTGAGCTTGAAGCCCAGTAGGTCTGTGGCCCTCAGGGCCACAGCAATGCTTTCAAGGCAGGGAAGCGGCCTGCAAGCTGAGTGGGAGTGGGGGAGGGGAGGGAGACAGCTGAAGCCGAGTCCAGAAGGGCGGCAAAGGAACAGCTGCAGCTGGGTCAGAGCCTGGAGGGAGGGCGGGGCATTCACTGAGGACCCCCGAGGTCAGCCCTATGCCCTGGCGGTCGCGCAGGCGCCCTTGGCCTGTGCGGTGGGTGGGGGGTTGAAGCCAAGCCCGCAGGGCTCCCGGAGCGGCCAGAGAAAGGGCCCATGGAGAGATAGGTGAGGTGTGCAGGGGGCGCCATCTTACTCTCCTCAGCTCCCCACCACAGAGAGGCCTGTTCCTGCTCACCTCTGTGCCAGTCCCTCCCCTCTCCCATTCCACAGGCCCACCCAGGACATCCACATTTGTCATTAGCTGGGTCGCTCCCTCAGACCTGGCCAGGGGCAGCCCATCCCTAGACGCCCTTCCCCGGGGCATCTAAGGGCAGGCTGGGCCCCAGCCCGCTCGCCACTGCCACGACCATCGTCCTCCCTCGGGGGGCCTGTGCAGGACAGGACCCGGGTGTGGGAGGCCCCTCCGCCTCTTCCCTGAAGCTTCTTGTGGCTGGCCAAATACTTCACAAGACAGGTTCGCTGGAGAAAATAATACCCAGCTTAAGAACACTTGTACAGGGGAGAAACCCGCGAAACTGAGTCTCTCAACACAATGGCAGAGATTCTCCTCCTATCTCCAGCTGCAGACAAAGGAGGATGTTGGGGGTGCGGTTTGGGCATGTGAGACTGGACAAGACAATTGTCATGGAGAGGGACATGTAGACGATTGGATTGTCTGAACCGGTTCCCCTGCAGTGGGGTCAGGCCCGGAAGGGACAGCACGGAGGTGACCATGAAGGGGCCTCTCTGTGGTGTGGCTGGCCCCGGGGGGCCTCGCCTGGGGATGGGGATGGAGGGGGGGAAGTGGGATGGCCTGTGAGTTGGCAGCAGTGGTGGATGCAGATACTCAGAGGTCAGGGATCTCTCACTCTTTCCCTGCCTGTCTGTCTGTCTGTCTCTCACTCTCTCTCTCTCTCTCTCTCTTTCTCTCTCGGGGACCTGAGGAGAAGAGGTGGGCGAGCCCTGCCCGCCTCGCCTACATGCCTTCCTCTCCCCTGGCCCCTTCTTTCTCCAGCTGCTTTGAGTGCCCTGTGGGCTTGGGTTCAACCCCTGAGGCCAAGGGCGCATGCGCCACCCGCCACCGCCAGGGCCTAGGGCGGGCCTCGGGGGTCCTCAGTGAAGGCCCCGCCCACCCGCCAGGCCAGGCCATGCCAGTCCCAGCTGAAGAAGGAACGCCAACGCCCTGCTGGACTTGGCTTCAGCCGTTGTCTCCCTCCCATCCCCCACTTGCAATCAGCTGGCCGGCCACTTCCCTTCTTTGGAAGCGGTGGTCTGCACCTGGTGGCCAAAGGCCGACTGGGGTGCCAAGTCAAGGCTCTGCCTCGGCCAGCTGCTTTTGCCCGGGCCTCATTTCTTCCTGGAAAGGCAAAACCACGGCCTCACCCCACGCCCGCACTTGTCGACTCCAGCCAGGTGGAGGAAAGGCTCTGTGGAATCCGAAGGGCCGAGACAGGCTTATGGCCAAGCAGTGAGTGAGGCCCCAGCAGGCCGCCGGCTTGGGGAGCCGCTGCCACACGGGCAGGCCCTTCCGGCGACGGGTCCCAGCATCATCTCTGGAGTCGGGAGGGCCTGGCCTTCCTAGTGCCCAGGCCACGGCTCTGAGGAGAAATCCGCGTTGGAGGGCACGCGTGAGGCCCTCGGCCTGAGGGCGCTGGTGCCACGCCGGGGGCGCTTGGAAGGCTGGCTGGGCTCGCCTGCTTTGTCCAAAGGAGGCTGGCCAACCAGCCCAACCGGCCACCTGGGCCAGGCCCCTTTCAAGTGGACAAGATCCGGGGGAAAGGGCCCTGGGGCCTGCCGCCAAGTCCCCTGGGGCGTGTGCTGGGCCCCCTCAGAGGAGGGAGCCTCCTGGCAACCTGTGTGCCAGACCTTAGATCTGGCGGCCTGCCACACCCGGCTCCCTGCTCTGCCCACGCCTGCCTCCATCCACTCCACGGAGGACGATGGTGTTGGCAGTGCGAGCGGAGATAGCCGTTAGAGACTTCACTTGGAGTTGTAGTCCAAGAGCATCACAGAAGAGCACTGAGCCTGGGCTCGGCCATTTATCCGCTTTGTAACCTGGCTGAGTTTTCTAGCCACTGTACCCAGTCTCTTCATCTAGCAAATGGT
>NW_026690991.1:0-29441 GCF_020826845.1 Diceros bicornis minor | reverse complement strand
GGCTCTATCCTCTGGAACTCGTCCCCTTGGAAGGGGCCTGGCCCAGGTGCCAGGTTCGGCTGGTCGGCCAGCCCTCCTTTGGAGAAAGCAGGCAAGCCGAGCCAGGCTTGCAGTGGCCCTGGCGTGACACCTGCCACCTCAGGCAGAGGGCCTCCCGCGTGCCCTCCATGGCGGGTTTCTCCCCGGAGCCGTGGCCTGGGCACTAGGAAGGCCGGGCCTCCCCGACTCCCGGGAGGAGGGGCTAGCCCAGTTGCGCCCTGGCCCCCAAACCCTCTGGTGCCATCTGCCTGTCTCGGCACTTCTGACTCCACAGAGCCTTTCCTACATCTGGGCTGCCTGCCGTGGCAAAGTGCAGGCGTGGGGTGAGGCCATGGCTTTGTCTTTCCAGGAAAAAATGAGCCCCTGGCCGAAGCAGCAGGCCCAGGCAGAGCCTTGAGCTTGAAGCCCAGTAGGTCTGTGGCCCTCAGGGCCAGAGCAATGCTTTCAAGGCAGGGAAGCGGCCTGCAAGCTGAGTGGGAGTGGGGGGGAGGGGGAGGGAGGAGACAGCTGAAGCCGAGTCCAGAAGGGCGGCGATGGAAGAGCTGCAGCTGGGTCAGAGCCTGGAGGGAGGGCGGGGCCTTCACTGAGGACCCCCCCGCCCCCCGAGGCCAGCCCTAGGCCCCGGCGGTCGCGCATGCGCCCTTGGCCTGTGCGGTGTGTGGGGGCTTGAAACCCAAGCCCGCAGGGCTCCCGGAGCGGCCAGAGAAAGAAGGGCCCATGGAGAGGTAGGCGAGGTGGGCAGGGGGCGCCACCTTACTCTCCTCAGCTCCCTGAGGGAGAGAGAGAGAGACAGAGACAGAGAGAGAGATCCCTGACCTCTGAGTCTCTGCCTCCACCGCTGGCTGGTGCCAACTCACGCGCCATCCCACTTCCAGCCATCACCCCCACGCCTGCCCCGGGGCCAGCCCCACCACAGAGAGGCCGGTTGGTTCCTGCTCACCTCTGTGCCGTCCCTTCCTGACCTGACCCCAGTGCAGGGGATAAGCTTCAGACAAGTCTTTCCATGTCCCTCTGCATGACAATAGACTTCCTCCCCCTCTCCCATTCCACAGGCCCACCCACCCGGGACATCCACCTTTGTCATTAGCTCAGGAGAGGATGCAAGATGAGAATCTCTGCTATTGTGTGCGGAGACTCAGTTTCCCGGGTTTCCCCCATGGACACATGTTCTTCAGCTGGGTCTGATTTTCTCCAGACAAGCTGTCTTGGGAAGGATTTGGCCAGCCCTAAGAAGCTGAAGGGAAAGGGCGGAGGGGGGTTCTCTCTCTGCCCCCCGACAGCCCCGAGCTGGGTCGGTCCCTCAGACCTGGCCAGGGGCAGCCCATCCCCCGGCGCCCTTCCCCGGGGCATCCAAGGGCAGGCTCGGCGCCAGCCCCACCCCGCTCGCCACTGCCCGACCATCGTCCTCCCTCGGGGGGCCTGGGCAGGACAGGGACCCCGGCTGTGGGAGGCCTCCAGATCTCAGGCCTGGCACACCGTTTACCAGGCTGCTTCCTCCTCTGACGGGGGCCCAGCACACGCCCCAGGAGACTTGGCAGCCGCCCCCAGGGCTCTATCCTCTGGAACTCGTCCCCTTGGAAGGGGCCTGGCCCAGGTGCCAGGTTCGGCTGGTCGGCCAGCCTCCTTTGGAGAAAGCAGGCAAGCCGAGCCAGGCTTGCAGTGGCCCTGGCGTGACACCTGCCACCTTCAGGCAGAGGGCCTCCCCGCGTGCCCTCCATGGCGGGTTTCTCCCCGGAGCCGTGGCCTGGGCACTAGGAAGGCCGGGCCTCCCCGACTCCCGGGAGGAGGGGCTAGCCCAGTTGCGCCCTGGCCCCCCAAACCCTCTGGTGCCATCTGCCTGTCTCGGCACTTCTGACTCCACAGAGCCTTTCCTACATCTGGGCTGCCTGCCGTGGCAAAGTGCAGGCGTGGGGTGAGGCCATGGCTTTGTCTTTCCAGGAAAAAATGAGCCCTGGCCGAAGCAGCAGGCCCAGGCAGAGCCTTGAGCTTGAAGCCCAGTAGGTCTGTGGCCCTCAGGGCCAGAGCAATGCTTTCAAGGCAGGGAAGCGGCCTGCAAGCTGAGTGGGAGTGGGGGAGGGGAGGGAGACAGCTGAAGCCGAGTCCAGAAGGGCGGCGATGGAAGAGCTGCAGCTGGGTCAGAGCCTGGAGGGAGGGCGGGGCCTTCACTGAGGACCCCCCCCGCCCCCCGAGGCCAGCCCCTAGGCCCCGGCGGTCGCGCATGCGCCCTTGGCCTGTGCGGTGTGTGGGGGCTTGAACCCAAGCCCGCAGGGCTCCCGGAGCGCCAGAGAAAGAAGGGCCCATGGAGAGGTAGGCGAGGTGGGCAGGGGGCGCCACCTTACTCTGCTCAGCTCCCTGAGGGAGAGAGAGAGAGACAGAGACAGAGAGAGAGATCCCTGACCTCTGAGTCTCTGCCTCCCACCGCTGGCTGGTGCCAACTCACGCGCCATCCCACTTCCAGCCATCACCCCCACGCCTGCCCCGGGGCCAGCCCCACCACAGAGAGGCCGGTTGGTTCCTGCTCACCTCTGTGCCGTCCCTTCCCGACCTGACCCCAGTGCAGGGGATAAGCTTCAGACAAGTCTTTCCATGTCCCTCTGCATGACAATAGACTTCCTCCCCTCTCCCATTCCACAGGCCCACCCACCCGGGACATCCACCTTTGTCATTAGCTCAGGAGAGGATGCAAGATGAGAATCTCTGCTATTGTGTGCGGAGACTCAGTTTCCCGGGTTTCCCCCATGGACACATGTTCTTCCAGCTGGGTCTGATTTTCTCCAGACAAAGCTGTCTTGGGAAGGATTTGGCCAGCCCTAAGAACCTGAAGGGAAAGGGCGGAGGGGGGTTCTCTCTCTGCCCCCGACAGCCCCGAGCTGGGTCGGTCCCTCAGACCCGGCCAGGGGCAGCCCATCCCCCGGCGCCCTTCCCCGGGGCATCCAAGGGCAGGCTCGGCACCAGCCCCACCCCGCTCGCCCACTGCCCGACCATCGTCCTCCCTCGGGGGGGCCTGGGCAGGACAGGGACCCCGGCTGTGGGAGGCCTCCAGATCTCAGGCCTGGCACACCGTTTACCAGGCTGCTTCCTCCTCTGACGGGGGCCCAGCACACGCCCCAGGAGACTTGGCAGCCGCCCCCCAGGGCTCTAGCCTCTGGAACTCGTCCCCTTAGGAAGGGGCCTGGCCCAGGTGCCAGGTTCGGCTGGTCGGCCAGCCTCCTTTGGAGAAAGCAGGCAAGCCGAGCCAGGCTTGCAGTGGCCCTGGCGTGACACCTGCCACCTCAGGCAGAGGGCCTCCCGCGTGCCCTCCATGGCGGGTTTCTCCCCGGAGCCGTGGCCTGGGCACTAGGAAGGCCGGGCCTCCCCCGACTCCCGGGAGGAGGGGCTAGCCCACTTGCGCCCTGGCCCCCAAACCCTCTGGTGCCATCTGCCTGTCTCGGCACTTCTGACTCCACAGAGCCTTTCCTACATCTGGGCTGCCTGCCGTGGCAAAGTGCAGGCGTGGGGTGAGGCCATGGCTTTGTCTTTCCAGGAAAAAATGAGCCCCTGGCCGAAGCAGCAGGCCCAGGCAGAGCCTTGAGCTTGAAGCCCAGTAGGTCTGTGGCCCTCAGGGCCAGAGCAATGCTTTCAAGGCAGGGAAGCGGCCTGCAAGCTGAGTGGGAGTGGGGGAGGGGAGGGAGACAGCTGAAGCCGAGTCCAGAAGGGCGGCGATGGAAGAGCTGCAGCTGGGTCAGAGCCTGGAGGGAGGGCGGGGCCTTCACTGAGGACCCCCCCCCCCGGAGGCCAGCCCTAGGCCCCGGCGTTCGCGCATGCGCCCTTGGCCTGTGCGGTGTGTGGGGGGTTGAACCCAAGCCCGCAGGGCTAACGGAGCGGCCAGAGAAAGAAGGGCCCATGGAGAGGTAGGCGAGGTGGGCAGGGGGCGCCACCTTACTCTGCTCAGCTCCCTGAGGGAGAGAGAGAGAGACAGAGACAGAGAGAGAGATCCCTGACCTCTGAGTCTCTGCCTCCACCGCTGGCTGGTGCCAACTCACGCGCCATCCCACTTCCAGCCATCACCCCCACGCCTGCCCCGGGGCCAGCCCCACCACAGAGAGGCCGGTTGGTTCCTGCTCACCTCTGTGCCGTCCCTTCCCGACCTGACCCCAGTGCAGGGGATAAGCTTCAGACAAGTCTTTCCATGTCCCTCTGCATGACAATAGACTTCCTCCCCTCTCCCATTCCACAGGCCCACCCGGGACATCCACCTTTGTCATTAGCTCAGGAGAGGATGCAAGATGAGAATCTCTGCTATTGTGTGGGGAGACTCAGTTTCCCGGGTTTCCCCCATGGACACATGTTCTTCAGCTGGGTCTGATTTTCTCCAGACAAGCTGTCTTGGGAAGGATTTGGCCAGCCCTAAGAACCTGAAGGGAAAGGGCGGAGGGGGGTTCTCTCTCTGCCCCCGACAGCCCCGAGCTGTGTCGGTCCCTCAGACCCGGCCAGGGGCAGCCCATCCCCCGGCGCCCTTCCCCGGGGCATCCAAGGGCAGGCTCGGCACCAGCCCCACCCCGCTAGCCACTGCCCGACCATCGTCCTCCCTCGGGGGGCCTGGGCAGGACAGGGACCCGGCTGTGGGAGGCCTCCAGATCTCAGGCCTGGCACACCGTTTACCAGGCTGCTTCCTCCTCTGACGGGGGCCCAGCACACGCCCCAGGAGACTTGGCAGCCGCCCCCAGGGCTCTAGCCTCTGGAACTCGTCCCCTTGGAAGGGGCCTGGCCCAGGTGCCAGGTTCGGCTGGTCGGCCAGCCTCCTTTGGAGAAAGCAGGCAAGCCGAGCCAGGCTTGCAGTGGCCCTGGCGTGACACCTGCCACCTCAGGCAGAGGGCCTCCCGCGTGCCCTCCATGGCGGGTTTCTCCCCGGAGCCTTGGCCTGGGCACTAGGAAGGCCGGGCCTCCCCGACTCCCGGGAGGAGGGGCTAGCCCACTTGCGCCCTGGCCCCCAAACCCTCTGGTGCCATCTGCCTGTCTCGGCACTTCTGACTCCACAGAGCCTTTCCTACATCTGGGCTGCCTGCCGTGGCAAAGTGCAGGCGTGGGGTGAGGCCATGGCTTTGTCTTTCCAGGAAAAAATGAGCCCCTGGCCGAAGCAGCAGGCCCAGGCAGAGCCTTGAGCTTGAAGCCCAGTAGGTCTGTGGCCCTCAGGGCCAGAGCAATGCTTTCAAGGCAGGGAAGCGGCCTGCAAGCTGAGTGGGAGTGGGGGAGGGGAGGGAGACAGCTGAAGCCGAGTCCAGAAGGGCGGCGATGGAAGAGCTGCAGCTGGGTCAGAGCCTGGAGGGAGGGCGGGGCCTTCACTGAGGACCCCCCTCCCCCCCCCCCCCGAGGCCAGCCCTAGGCCCCGGCGTTCGCGCATGCGCCCTTGTCCTGTGCGGTGTGTGGGGGGTTGAACCCAAGCCCGCAGGGCTCCCGGAGCGGCCAGAGAAAGAAGGGCCCATGGAGAGGTAGGCGAGGTGGGCAGGGGGCGCCACCTTACTCTGCTCAGCTCCCTGAGGGAGAGAGAGAGAGACAGAGACAGAGAGAGAGATCCCTGACCTCTGAGTCTCTGCCTCCACCGCTGGCTGGTGCCAACTCACGCGCCATCCCACTTCCAGCCATCACCCCCACGCCTGCCCTGGCGGGCCAGCCCCACCACAGAGAGGCCGGTTGGTTCCTGCTCACCTCTGTGCCGTCCCTTCCCGACCTGACCCCAGTGCAGGGGATAAGCTTCAGACAAGTCTTTCCATGTCCCTCTGCATGACAATAGACTTCCTCCCCTCTCCCATTCCACAGGCCCACCCGGGACATCCACCTTTGTCATTAGCTCAGGAGAGGATGCAAGATGAGAATCTCTGCTATTGTGTGGGGAGACTCAGTTTCCCGGGTTTCCCCCATGGACACATGTTCTTCAGCTGGGTCTGATTTTCTCCAGACAAGCTGTCTTGGGAAGGATTTGGCCAGCCCTAAGAACCTGAAGGGAAAGGGCGGAGGGGGGTTCTCTCTCTGCCCCCGACAGCCCCGAGCTGGGTCGGTCCCTCAGACCTGGCAAGGGGCAGCCCATCCCCCGGCGCATCCAAGGGCAGGCTCGGCGCCAGCCCCACCCCGCTCGCCACTGCCCGACCATCGTCCTCCCTCGGGGGGCCTGGGCGGGACAGGGACCCGGCTGTGGGAGGCCTCCAATTCTCAGGCCTGGCACACCGTTTACCAGGCTGCTTCCTCCTCTGACGGGGGCCCAGCACACGCCCCAGGAGACTTGGCAGCCGCCCCCAGGGCTCTATCCTCTGGAACTCGTCCCCTTGGAAGGGGCCTGGCCCAGGTGCCAGGTTCGGCTGGTCGGCCAGCCTCCTTTGGAGAAAGCAGGCAAGCCGAGCCAGGCTTGCAGTGGCCCTGGCGTGACACCTGCCACCTCAGGCAGAGGGCCTCCCGCGTGCCCTCCATGGCGGGTTTCTCCCCGGAGCCGTGGCCTGGGCACTAGGAAGGCCGGGCCTCCCCGACTCCCGGGAGGAGGGGCTAGCCCAGTTGCGCCCTGGCCCCCAAACCCTCTGGTGCCATCTGCCTGTCTCGGCACTTCTGACTCCACAGAGCCTTTCCTACATCTGGGCTGCCTGCCGTGGCAAAGTGCAGGCGTGGGGTGAGGCCATGCCTTCTCTTTCCAGGAAAATGTGAGCCCCTGGCCGAAGCAGCAGGCCCAGGCAGAGCCTTGAGCTTGAAGCCCAGTAGGTCTGTGGCCCTCAGGGCCAGAGCAATGCTTTCAAGGCAGGGAAGCGGCCTGCAAGCTGAGTGGGAGTGGGGGAGGGGAGGGAGACAGCTGAAGCCGAGTCCAGAAGGGCGGCGATGGAAGAGCTGCAGCTGGGTCAGAGCCTGGAGGGAGGGCGGGGCCTTCACAGAGGACCCCCCCCCCAGGCCAGCCCTAGGCCCAGGCTGTCGCGCATGCGCCCTTGGCCTGTGCGGTGTGTGGGGGCTTGAACCCAAGCCCGCAGGGCTCCCGGAGCGGCCAGAGAAAGAAGGGCCCATGGAGAGGTAGGCGAGGTGGGCAGGGGGCGCCACCTTACTCTCCTCAGCTCCCTGAGGGAGAGAGAGAGAGACAGAGACAGAGAGAGAGATCCCTGACCTCTGAGTCTCTGCCTCCACCGCTGGCTGTTGCCAACTCACGCGCCATCCCACTTCCAGCCATCACCCCCACGCCTGCCCCGGGGCCAGCCCCACCACAGAGAGGCCGGTTGGTTCCTGCTCACCTCTGTGCCGTCCCTTCCCGACCTGACCCCAGTGCAGGGGATAAGCTTCAGACAAGTCTTTCCATGTCCCTCTGCATGACAATAGACTTCCTCCCCTCTCCCATTCCACAGGCCCACCCGGGACATCCACCTTTGTCATTAGCTCAGGAGAGGATGCAAGATGAGAATCTCTGCTATTGTGTGCGGAGACTCAGTTTCCCGGGTTTCCCCCATGGACACATGTTCTTCAGCTGGGTCTGATTTTCTCCAGACAAGCTGTCTTGGGAAGGATTTGGCCAGCCCTAAGAACCTGAAGGGAAAGGGCGGAGGGGGGTTCTCTCTCTGCCCCCGACAGCCCCGAGCTGGGTCGGTCCCTCAGACCTGGCCAGGGGCAGCCCATCCCCCGGCGCCCTTCCCCGGGGCATCCAAGGGCAGGCTCGGCGCCAGCCCCACCCCGCTCGCCACTGCCCGACCATCGTCCTCCCTCGGGGGGCCTGGGCGGGACAGGGACCCGGCTGTGGGAGGCCTCCAGATCTCAGGCCTGGCACACCGTTTACCAGGCTGCTTCCTCCTCTGACGGGGGCCAAGCACACGCCCCAGGAGACTTGGCAGCCGCCCCCAGGGCTCTTTCCTCTGCAACTCGTCCCCTTGGAAGGGGCCTGGCCCAGGTGCCAGGTTCGGCTGGTCGGCCAGCCTCATTTGGAGAAAGCAGGCAAGCAGAGCCAGGCTTGCAGTGGCCCTGGCGTGACACCTGCCACCTCAGGCAGAGGGCCTCCCGCGTGCCCTCCATGGCGGGTTTCTCCCCGGAGCCGTGGCCTGGGCACTAGGAAGGCCGGGCCTCCCCGACTCCCGGGAGGAGGGGCTAGCCCAGTTGCGCCCTGGCCCCAAAACCCTCTGGTGCCATCTGCCTGTCTCGGCACTTCTGACTCCACAGAGCCTTTCCTACATCTGGGCTGCCTGCCGTGGCAAAGTGCAGGCGTGGGGTGAGGCCATGCCTTCTCTTTCCAGGAAAAAGTGAGCCCCTGGCCGAAGCAGCAGGCCCAGGCAGAGCCTTGAGCTTGAAGCCCAGTAGGTCTGTGGCCCTCAGGGCCAGAGCAATGCTTTCAAGGCAGGGAAGCGGCCTGCAAGCTGAGTGGGAGTGGGGGAGGGGAGGGAGACAGCTGAAGCCGAGTCCAGAAGGGCGGCGATGGAAGAGCTGCAGCTGGGTCAGAGCCTGGAGGGAGGGCGGGGCCTTCACTGAGGACCCCCCCCCCCCCCGAGGCCAGCCCTAGGCCCAGGCGGTCGCGCATGCGCCCTTGGCCTGTGCGGTGTGTGGGGGCTTCAACCAAAGCCCGCATGGCTCCCGGAGCGGCCAGAGAAAGAAGGGCCCATGGAGAGGTAGGCGAGGTGGGCAGGGGGCGCCACCTTACTCTCCTCAGCTCCCTGAGGGAGATAGAGAGAGACAGAGACAGAGAGAGAGATCCCTGACCTCTGAGTCTCTGCCTCCACCGCTGGCTGGTGCCAACTCACGCGCCATCCCACTTCCAGCCATCACCCCCACGCCTGCCCTGGGGCCAGCCCCACCACAGAGAGGCCGGTTGGTTCCTGCTCACCTCTGTGCCGTCCCTTCCCGACCTGACCCCAGTGCAGGGGATAAGCTTCAGACAAGTCTTTCCATGTCCCTCTGCATGACAATAGACTTCCTCCCCTCTCCCATTCCACAGGCCCACCCGGGACATCCACCTTTGTCATTAGCTCAGGAGAGGATGCAAGATGAGAATCTCTGCTATTGTGTGGGGAGACTCAGTTTCCCGGGTTTCCCCCATGGACACATGTTCTTCAGCTGGGTCTGATTTTCTCCAGACAAGCTGTCTTGGGAAGGATTTGGCCAGCCCTAAGAACCTGAAGGGAAAGGGCGGAGGGGGGTTCTCTCTCTGCCCCCGACAGCCCCGAGCTGGGTCGGTCCCTCAGACCTGGCCAGGGGCAGCCCATCCCCCGGCGCATCCAAGGGCAGACTCGGCGCCAGCCCCACCCCGCTCGCCACTGCCCGACCATCGTCCTCCCTCGGGGGGCCTGGGCGGGACAGGGACCCGGCTGTGGGAGGCCTCCAGATCTCAGGCCTGGCACACCGTTTACCAGGCTGCTTCCTCCTCTGACGGGGGCCCAGCACACGCCCCAGGAGACTTGGCAGCCGCCCCCAGGGCTCTATCCTCTGGAACTCGTCCCCTTGGAAGGGGCCTGGCCCAGGTGCCAGGTTCGGCTGGTCGGCCAGCCTCCTTTGGAGAAAGCAGGCAAGCCGAGCCAGGCTTGCAGTGGCCCTGGCGTGACACCTGCCACCTCAGGCAGAGGGCCTCCCGCGTGCCCTCCATGGCGGGTTTCTCCCCGGAGCCGTGGCCTGGGCACTAGGAAGGCCGGGCCTCCCCGACTCCCGGGAGGAGGGGCTAGCCCAGTTGCGCCCTGGCCCCCAAACCCTCTGGTGCCATCTGCCTGTCTCGGCACTTCTGACTCCACAGAGCCTTTCCTACATCTGGGCTGCCTGCCGTGGCAAAGTGCAGGCGTGGGGTGAGGCCATGCCTTCTCTTTCCAGGAAAATGTGAGCCCCTGGCCGAAGCAGCAGGCCCAGGCAGAGCCTTGAGCTTGAAGCCCAGTAGGTCTGTGGCCCTCAGGGCCAGAGCAATGCTTTCAAGGCAGGGAAGCGGCCTGCAAGCTGAGTGGGAGTGGGGGAGGGGAGGGAGACAGCTGAAGCCGAGTCCAGAAGGGCGGCGATGGAAGAGCTGCAGCTGGGTCAGAGCCTGGAGGGAGGGCGGGGCCTTCACAGAGGACCCCCCCCCCAGGCCAGCCCTAGGCCCAGGCTGTCGCGCATGCGCCCTTGGCCTGTGCGGTGTGTGGGGGCTTGAACCCAAGCCCGCAGGGCTCCCGGAGCGGCCAGAGAAAGAAGGGCCCATGGAGAGGTAGGCGAGGTGGGCAGGGGGCGCCACCTTACTCTCCTCAGCTCCCTGAGGGAGAGAGAGAGAGACAGAGACAGAGAGAGAGATCCCTGACCTCTGAGTCTCTGCCTCCACCGCTGGCTGTTGCCAACTCACGCGCCATCCCACTTCCAGCCATCACCCCCACGCCTGCCCTGGGGCCAGCCCCACCACAGAGAGGCCGGTTGGTTCCTGCTCACCTCTGTGCCGTCCCTTCCCGACCTGACCCCAGTGCAGGGGATAAGCTTCAGACAAGTCTTTCCATGTCCCTCTGCATGACAATAGACTTCCTCCCCTCTCCCATTCCACAGGCCCACCCGGGACATCCACCTTTGTCATTAGCTCAGGAGAGGATGCAAGATGAGAATCTCTGCTATTGTGTGCGGAGACTCAGTTTCCCGGGTTTCCCCCATGGACACATGTTCTTCAGCTGGGTCTGATTTTCTCCAGACAAGCTGTCTTGGGAAGGATTTGGCCAGCCCTAAGAACCTGAAGGGAAAGGGCGGAGGGGGGTTCTCTCTCTGCCCCCGACAGCCCCTAGCTGGGTCGGTCCCTCAGACCTGGCCAGGGGCAGCCCATCCCCCGGCGCCCTTCCCCGGGGCATCCAAGGGCAGGCTCGGCGCCAGCCCCACCCCGCTCGCCACTGCCCGACCATCGTCCTCCCTCGGGGGGCCTGGGCGGGACAGGGACCCGGCTGTGGGAGGCCTCCAGATCTCAGGCCTGGCACACCGTTTACCAGGCTGCTTCCTCCTCTGACGGGGGCCAAGCACACGCCCCAGGAGACTTGGCAGCCGCCCCCAGGGCTCTTTCCTCTGCAACTCGTCCCCTTGGAAGGGGCCTGGCCCAGGTGCCAGGTTCGGCTGGTCGGCCAGCCTCATTTGGAGAAAGCAGGCAAGCAGAGCCAGGCTTGCAGTGGCCCTGGCGTGACACCTGCCACCTCTGGCAGAGGGCCTCCCGCGTGCCCTCCATGGCGGGTTTCTCCCCGGAGCCGTGGCCTGGGCACTAGGAAGGCCGGGCCTCCCCGACTCCCGGGAGGAGGGGCTAGCCCAGTTGCGCCCTGGCCCCAAAACCCTCTGGTGCCATCTGCCTGTCTCGGCACTTCTGACTCCACAGAGCCTTTCCTACATCTGGGCTGCCTGCCGTGGCAAAGTGCAGGCGTGGGGTGAGGCCATGCCTTCTCTTTCCAGGAAAAAGTGAGCCCCTGGCCGAAGCAGCAGGCCCAGGCAGAGCCTTGAGCTTGAAGCCCAGTAGGTCTGTGGCCCTCAGGGCCAGAGCAATGCTTTCAAGGCAGGGAAGCGGCCTGCAAGCTGAGTGGGAGTGGGGGAGGGGAGGGAGACAGCTGAAGCCGAGTCCAGAAGGGCGGCGATGGAAGAGCTGCAGCTGGGTCAGAGCCTGGAGGGAGGGCGGGGCCTTCACTGAGAACCCCCCCCCCCCCCCGAGGCCAGCCCTAGGCCCAGGGGGTCGCGCATGCGCCCTTGGCCTGTGCGGTGTGTGGGGGCTTGAACCCAAGCCCGCAGGGCTCCCGGAGCGGCCAGAGAAAGAAGGGCCCATGGAGAGGTAGGCGAGGTGGGCAGGGGGCGCCACCTTACTCTCCTCAGCTCCCTGAGGGAGAGAGAGAGAGACAGAGACAGAGAGAGAGATCCCTGACCTCTGAGTCTCTGCCTCCACCGCTGGCTGGTGCCAACTCACGCGCCATCCCACTTCCAGCCATCACCCCCACGCCTGCCCCGGGGCCAGCCCCACCACAGAGAGGCCGGTTGGTTCCTGCTCACCTCTGTGCCGTCCCTTCCCGACCTGACCCCAGTGCAGGGGATAAGCTTCAGACAAGTCTTTCCATGTCCCTCTGCATGACAATAGACTTCCTCCCCTCTCCCATTCCACAGGCCCACCCGGGACATCCACCTTTGTCATTAGCTCAGGAGAGGATGCAAGATGAGAATCTCTGCTATTGTGTGGGGAGACTCAGTTTCCCGGGTTTCCCCCATGGACACATGTTCTTCAGCTGGGTCTGATTTTCTCCAGACAAGCTGTCTTGGGAAGGATTTGGCCAGCCCTAAGAACCTGAAGGGAAAGGGCAGAGGGGGGTTCTCTCTCTGCCCCCGACAGCCCCGAGCTGGGTCGGTCCCTCAGACCTGGCCAGGGGCAGCCCATCCCCCGGCGCCCTTCCCCGGGGCATCCAAGGGCAGGCTCGGCGCCAGCCCCACCCCGCTCGCCACTGCCCGACCATCGTCCTCCCTCGGGGGGCCTGGGCGGGACAGGGACCCGGCTGTGGGAGGCCTCCAGATCTCAGGCCTGGCACACCGTTTACCAGGCTGCTTCCTCCTCTGACGGGGGCCCAGCACACGCCCCAGGAGACTTGGCAGCCGCCCCCAGGGCTCTATCCTCTGGAACTCGTCCCCTTGGAAGGGGCCTGGCCCAGGTGCCAGGTTCGGCTGGTCGGCCAGCCTCCTTTGGAGAAAGCAGGCAAGCCGAGCCAGGCTTGCAGTGGCCCTGGCGTGACACCTGCCACCTCAGGCAGAGGGCCTCCCGCGTGCCCTCCATGGCGGGTTTCTCCCCAGAGCCGTGGCCTGGGCACTAGGAAGGCCGGGCCTCCCCGACTCCCGGGAGGAGGGGCTAGCCCAGTTGCGCCCTGGCCCCCAAACCCTCTGGTGCCATCTGCCTGTCTCGGCACTTCTGACTCCACAGAGCCTTTCCTACATCTGGGCTGCCTGCCGTGGCAAAGTGCAGGCGTGGGGTGAGGCCATGCCTTCTCTTTCCAGGAAAAAGT
The DNA here is from genome assembly GCF_020826845.1 of Diceros bicornis minor. NCBI lineage: Eukaryota > Metazoa > Chordata > Mammalia > Perissodactyla > Rhinocerotidae > Diceros > Diceros bicornis. The sequence continues at coordinate 16,473 of NW_026690991.1, read as the reverse complement.
GAGCCCCTGGCCGAAGCAGCAGGCCCAGGCAGAGCCTTGAGCTTGAAGCCCAGTAGGTCTGTGGCCCTCAGGGCCAGAGCAATGCTTTCAAGGCAGGGAAGCGGCCTGCAAGCTGAGTGGGAGTTGGGGAGGGGAGGGAGACAGCTGAAGCCGAGTCCAGAAGGGCGGCGATGGAAGAGCTGCAGCTGGGTCAGAGCCTGGAGGGAGGGCGGGGCCTTCACAGAGGACCCCCCCCCCCAGGCCAGCCCTAGGCCCAGGCTGTCGCGCATGCGCCTTTGGCCTGTGGGGTGTGTGGTGGCTTGAACCCAAGCCCGCAGGGCTCCCGGAGCGGCCAGAGAAAGAAGGGCCCATGGAGAGGTAGGCGAGGTGGGCAGGGGGCGCCACCTTACTCTCCTCAGCTCCCTGAGGGAGAGAGAGAGAGACAGAGACAGAGAGAGAGATCCCTGACCTCTGAGTCTCTGCCTCCACCGCTGGCTGGTGCCAACTCACGCGCCATCCCACTTCCAGCCATCACCCCCTCGCCTGCCCCGGGGCCAGCCCCACCACAGAGAGGCCGGTTGGTTCCTTCTCACCTCTGTGCCGTCCCTTCCCGACCTGACCCCAGTGCAGGGGATAAGCTTCAGACAAGTCTTTCCATGTCCCTCTGCATGACAATAGACTTCCTCCCCTCTCCCATTCCACAGGCCCACCCGGGACATCCACCTTTGTCATTAGCTCAGGAGAGGATGCAAGATGAGAATCTCTGCTATTGTGTGGGGAGACTCAGTTTCCCGGGTTTCCCCCATGGACACATGTTCTTCAGCTGGGTCTGATTTTCTCCAGACAAGCTGTCTTGGGAAGGATTTGGCCAGCCCTAAGAAGCTGAAGGGAAAGGGCGGAGGGGGGTTCTCTCTCTGCCCCCGACAGCCCCGAGCTGGGTCGGTCCCTCAGACCTGGCCAGGGGCAGCCCATCCCCCGGCGCCCTTCCCCGGGGCATCCAAGGGCAGGCTCGGCGCCAGCCCCACCCCGCTCGCCACTGCCCAACCATCGTCCTCCCTCGGGGGGCCTGGGCGGGACAGGGACCCGGCTGTGGGAGGCCTCCAGATCTCAGGCCTGGCACACCGTTTACCAGGCTGCTTCCTCCTCTGACGGGGGCCCAGCACACGCCCCAGGAGACTTGGAAGCCGCCCCCAGGGCTCTATCCTCTGGAACTCGTCCCCTTGGAAGGGGCCTGGCCCAGGTGCCAGGTTCGGCTGGTCGGCCAGCCTCCTTTGGAGAAAGCAGGCAAGCCGAGCCAGGCTTGCATTGGCCCTGGCGTGACACCTGCCACCTCAGGCAGAGGGCCTCCCGCGTGCCCTCCATGGCATGTTTCTCCCCGGAGCCGTGGCCTGGGCACTAGGAAGGCCGGGCCTCCCAGACTCCCGGGAGGAGGGGCTAGCCCAGTTGCGCCCTGGCCCCCAAACCCTCTGGTGCCATCTGCCTGTCTCGGCACTTCTGACTCCACAGAGCCTTTCCTACATCTGGGCTGCCTGCCGTGGCAAAGTGCAGGCGTGGGGTGAGGCCATGCCTTCTCTTTCCAGGAAAAAGTGAGCCCCTGGCCGAAGCAGCAGGCCCAGGCAGAGCCTTGAGCTTGAAGCCCAGTAGGTCTGTGGCCCTCAGGGCCAGAGCAATGCTTTCAAGGCAGGGAAGCGGCCTGCAAGCTGAGTGGGAGTGGGGGAGGGGAGGGAGACAGCTGAAGCCGAGTCCAGAAGGGCGGCGATGGAAGAGCTGCAGCTGGGTCAGAGCCTGGAGGGAGGGCGGGGCCTTCACTGAGGACCCCCCCCCAGGCCAGCCCTAGGCCCAGGTGGTCGCGCATGCGCCCTTGGCCTGTGCGGTGTGTGGGGGCTTGAACCCAAGCCCGCAGGGCTCCCGGAGCGGCCAGAGAAAGAAGGGCCCATGGAGAGGTAGGCGAGGTGGGCAGGGGGCGCCACCTTACTCTCCTCAGCTCCCTGAGGGAGAGAGAGAGAGACAGAGACAGAGAGAGAGATCCCTGACCTCTGAGTCTCTGCCTCCACCGCTGGCTGGTGCCAACTCACGCGCCATCCCACTTCCAGCCATCACCCCCACGCCTGCCCTGGGGCCAGCCCCACCACAGAGAGGCCGGTTGGTTCCTGCTCACCTCTGTGCCGTCCCTTCCCGACCTGACCCCAGTGCAGGGGATAAGCTTCAGACAAGTCTTTCCATGTCCCTCTGCATGACAATAGACTTCCTCCCCTCTCCCATTCCACAGGCCCACCCACCCGGGACATCCACCTTTGTCATTAGCTCAGGAGAGGATGCAAGATGAGAATCTCTGCTATTGTGTGCGGAGACTCAGTTTCCCGGGTTTCCCCCATGGACACATGTTCTTCAGCTGGGTCTGATTTTCTCCAGACAAGCTGTCTTGGGAAGGATTTGGCCAGCCCTAAGAAGCTGAAGGGAAAGGGCGGAGGGGGGTTCTCTCTCTGCCCCCGACAGCCCCGAGCTGTGTCGGTCCCTCAGACCTGGCCAGGGGCAGCCCATCCCCCGGCGCCCTTCCCCGGGGCATCCAAGGGCAGGCTCGGCGCCAGCCCCACCCCGCTCGCCACTGCCCGACCATCGTCCTCCCTCGGGGGGCCTGGGCAGGACAGGGACCCGGCTGTGGGAGGCCTCCAGATCTCAGGCCTGGCACACCTTTTACCAGGCTGCTTCCTCCTCTGAAGGGGGCCAAGCACACGCCCCAGGAGACTTGGCAGCCGCCCCCAGGGCTCTATCCTCTGGAACTCGTCCCCTTGGAAGGGGCCTGGCCCAGGTGCCAGGTTCGGCTGGTCGGCCAGCCTCCTTTGGAGAAAGCAGGCAAGCCGAGCCAGGCTTGCAGTGGCCCTGGCGTGACACCTGCCACCTCAGGCAGAGGGCCTCCCGCGTGCCCTCCATGGCGGGTTTCTCCCCGGAGCCGTGGCCTGGGCACTAGGAAGGCCGGGCCTCCCCGACTCCCGGGAGGAGGGGCTAGCCCAGTTGCGCCCTGGCCCCCAAACCCTCTGGTGCCATCTGCCTGTCTCGGCACTTCTGACTCCACAGAGCCTTTCCTACATCTGGGCTGCCTGCCGTGGCAAAGTGCAGGCGTGGGGTGAGGCCATGGCTTTGTCTTTCCAGGAAAAAATGAGCCCCTGGCCGAAGCAGCAGGCCCAGGCAGAGCCTTGAGCTTGAAGCCCAGTAGGTCTGTGGCCCTCAGGGCCAGAGCAATGCTTTCAAGGCAGGGAAGCGGCCTGCAAGCTGAGTGGGAGTGGGGGAGGGGAGGGAGACAGCTGAAGCCGAGTCCAGAAGGGCGGCGATGGAAGAGCTGCAGCTGGGTCAGAGCCTGGAGGGAGGGCGGGGCCTTCACTGAGGACCCCCCCCCGCCCCCCGAGGCCAGCCCTAGGCCCCGGCGGTCGCGCATGCGCCCTTGGCCTGTGCGGTGTGTGGGGGCTTGAACCCAAGCCCGCAGGGCTCCCGGAGCGGCCAGAGAAAGAAGGGCCCATGGAGAGGTAGGCGAGGTGGGCAGGGGGCGCCACCTTACTCTCCTCAGCTCCCTGAGGGAGAGAGAGAGAGACAGAGACAGAGAGAGAGATCCCTGACCTCTGAGTCTCTGCCTCCACCGCTGGCTGGTGCCAACTCACGCGCCATCCCACTTCCAGCCATCACCCCCACGCCTGCCCCGGGGCCAGCCCCACCACAGAGAGGCCGGTTGGTTCCTGCTCACCTCTGTGCCGTCCCTTCCCGACCTGACCCCAGTGCAGGGGATAAGCTTCAGACAAGTCTTTCCATGTCCCTCTGCATGACAATAGACTTCCTCCCCTCTCCCATTCCACAGGCCCACCCACCCGGGACATCCACCTTGGTCATTAGCTCAGGAGAGGATGCAAGATGAGAATCTCTGCTATTGTGTGCGGAGACTCAGTTTCCCGGGTTTCCCCCATGGACACATGTTCTTCAGCTGGGTCTGATTTTCTCCAGACAAGCTGTCTTGGGAAGGATTTGGCCAGCCCTAAGAAGCTGAAGGGAAAGGGCGGAGGGGGGTTCTCTCTCTGCCCCCGACAGCCCCGAGCTGGGTCGGTCCCTCAGACCTGGCCAGGGGCAGCCCATCCCCCGGCGCCCTTCCCCGGGGCATCCAAGGGCAGGCTCGGCGCCAGCCCCACCCCGCTCGCCACTGCCCGACCATCGTCCTCCCTCGGGGGGCCTGGGCAGGACAGGGACCCGGCTGTGGGAGGCCTCCAGATCTCAGGCCTGGCACACCGTTTAGCAGGCTGCTTCCTCCTCTGACGGGGGCCCAGCACACGCCCCAGGAGACTTGGCAGCCGCCCCCAGGGCTCTATCCTCTGGAACTCGTCCCCTTGGAAGGGGCCTGGCCCAGGTGCCAGGTTCGGCTGGTCGGCCAGCCTCCTTTGGAGAAAGCAGGCAAGCCGAGCCAGGCTTGCAGTGGCCCTGGCGTGACACCTGCCACCTCAGGCAGAGGGCCTCCCGCGTGCCCTCCATGGTGGGTTTCTCCCCGGAGCCGTGGCCTGGGCACTAGGAAGGCCGGGCCTCCCCGACTCCCGGGAGGAGGGGCTAGCCCAGTTGCGCCCTGGCCCCCAAACCCTCTGGTGCCATCTGCCTGTCTCGGCACTTCTGACTCCACAGAGCCTTTCCTACATCTGGGCTGCCTGCCGTGGCAAAGTGCAGGCGTGGGGTGAGGCCATGGCTTTGTCTTTCCAGGAAAAAATGAGCCCCTGGCCGAAGCAGCAGGCCCAGGCAGAGCCTTGAGCTTGAAGCCCAGTAGGTCTGTGGCCCTCAGGGCCAGAGCAATGCTTTCAAGGCAGGGAAGCGGCCTGCAAGCTGAGTGGGAGTGGGGGAGGGGAGGGAGACAGCTGAAGCCGAGTCCAGAAGGGCGGCGATGGAAGAGCTGCAGCTGGGTCAGAGCCTGGAGGGAGGGCGGGGCCTTCACTGAGGACCCCCCCGCCCCCCGAGGCCAGCCCTAGGCCCCGGCGGTCGCGCATGCGCCCTTGGCCTGTGCGGTGTGTGGGGGCTTGAACCCAAGCCCGCAGGGCTCCCGGAGCGGCCAGAGAAAGAAGGGCCCATGGAGAGCTAGGCGAGGTGGGCAGGGGGCGCCACCTTACTCTCCTCAGCTCCCTGAGGGAGAGAGAGAGAGACAGAGACAGAGAGAGAGATCCCTGACCTCTGAGTCTCTGCCTCCACCGCTGGCTGGTGCCAACTCACGCGCCATCCCACTTCCAGCCATCACCCCCTCGCCTGCCCCGGGGCCAGCCCCACCACAGAGAGGCCGGTTGGTTCCTGCTCACCTCTGTGCCGTCCCTTCCCGACCTGACCCCAGTGCAGGGGATAAGCTTCAGACAAGTCTTTCCATGTCCCTCTGCATGACAATAGACTTCCTCCCCTCTCCCATTCCACAGGCCCACCCACCCGGGACATCCACCTTTGTCATTAGCTCAGGAGAGGATGCAAGATGAGAATCTCTGCTATTGTGTGCGGAGACTCAGTTTCCCGGGTTTCCCCCATGGACACATGTTCTTCAGCTGGGTCTGATTTTCTCCAGACAAGCTGTCTTGGGAAGGATTTGGCCAGCCCTAAGAAGCTGAAGGGAAAGGGCGGAGGGGGGTTCTCTCTCTGCCCCCGACAGCCCCGAGCTGGGTCGGTCCCTCAGACCTGGCCAGGGGCAGCCCATCCCCCGGCGCCCTTCCCCGGGGCATCCAAGGGCAGGCTCGGCGCCAGCCCCACCCCGCTCGCCACTGCCCGACCATCGTCCTCCCTCGGGGGGCCTGGGCAGGACAGGGACCCGGCTGTGGGAGGCCTCCAGATCTCAGGCCTGGCACACCGTTTACCAGGCTGCTTCCTCCTCTGACGGGGGCCCAGCACACGCCCCAGGAGACTTGGCAGCCGCCCCCAGGGCTCTATCCTCTGGAACTCGTCCCCTTGGAAGGGGCCTGGCCCAGGTGCCAGGTTCGGCTGGTCGGCCAGCCTCCTTTGGAGAAAGCAGGCAAGCCGAGCCAGGCTTGCAGTGGCCCTGGCGTGACACCTGCCACCTCAGGCAGAGGGCCTCCCGCGTGCCCTCCATGGCGGGTTTCTCCCCGGAGCCGTGGCCTGGGCACTAGGAAGGCCGGGCCTCCCCGACTCCCGGGAGGAGGGGCTAGCCCAGTTGCGCCCTGGCCCCCAAACCCTCTGGTGCCATCTGCCTGTCTCGGCACTTCTGACTCCACAGAGCCTTTCCTACATCTGGGCTGCCTGCCGTGGCAAAGTGCAGGCGTGGGGTGAGGCCATGGCTTTGTCTTTCCAGGAAAAAATGAGCCCCTGGCCGAAGCAGCAGGCCCAGGCAGAGCCTTGAGCTTGAAGCCCAGTAGGTCTGTGGCCCTCAGGGCCAGAGCAATGCTTTCAAGGCAGGGAAGCGGCCTGCAAGCTGAGTGGGAGTGGGGGAGGGGAGGGAGACAGCTGAAGCCGAGTCCAGAAGGGCGGCGATGGAAGAGCTGCAGCTGGGTCAGAGCCTGGAGGGAGGGCGGGGCCTTCACTGAGGACCCCCCCGCCCCCCGAGGCCAGCCCTAGGCCCCGGCGGTCGCGCATGCGCCCTTGGCCTGTGCGGTGTGTGGGGGCTTGAACCCAAGCCCGCAGGGCTCCCGGAGCGGCCAGAGAAAGAAGGGCCCATGGAGAGGTAGGCGAGGTGGGCAGGGGGCGCCACCTTACTCTCCTCAGCTCCCTGAGGGAGAGAGAGAGAGACAGAGACAGAGAGAGAGATCCCTGACCTCTGAGTCTCTGCCTCCACCGCTGGCTGGTGCCAACTCACGCGCCATCCCACTTCCAGCCATCACCCCCACGCCTGCCCCGGGGCCAGCCCCACCACAGAGAGGCCGGTTGGTTCCTGCTCACCTCTGTGCCGTCCCTTCCCGACCTGACCCCAGTGCAGGGGATAAGCTTCAGACAAGTCTTTCCATGTCCCTCTGCATGACAATAGACTTCCTCCCCTCTCCCATTCCACAGGCCCACCCACCCGGGACATCCACCTTTGTCATTAGCTCAGGAGAGGATGCAAGATGAGAATCTCTGCTATTGTGTGCGGAGACTCAGTTTCCCGGGTTTCCCCCATGGACACATGTTCTTCAGCTGGGTCTGATTTTCTCCAGACAAGCTGTCTTGGGAAGGATTTGGCCAGCCCTAAGAAGCTGAAGGGAAAGGGCGGAGGGGGGTTCTCTCTCTGCCCCCGACAGCCCCGAGCTGGGTCGGTCCCTCAGACCTGGCCAGGGGCAGCCCATCCCCCGGCGCCCTTCCCCGGGGCATCCAAGGGCAGGCTCGGCGCCAGCCCCACCCCGCTCGCCACTGCCCGACCATCGTCCTCCCTCGGGGGGCCTGGGCAGGACAGGGACCCGGCTGTGGGAGGCCTCCAGATCTCAGGCCTGGCACACCGTTTACCAGGCTGCTTCCTCCTCTGACGGGGGCCCAGCACACGCCCCAGGAGACTTGGCAGCCGCCCCCAGGGCTCTATCCTCTGGAACTCGTCCCCTTGGAAGGGGCCTGGCCCAGGTGCCAGGTTCGGCTGGTCGGCCAGCCTCCTTTGGAGAAAGCAGGCAAGCCGAGCCAGGCTTGCAGTGGCCCTGGCGTGACACCTGCCACCTCAGGCAGAGGGCCTCCCGCGTGCCCTCCATGGCGGGTTTCTCCCCGGAGCCGTGGCCTGGGCACTAGGAAGGCCGGGCCTCCCCGACTCCCGGGAGGAGGGGCTAGCCCAGTTGCGCCCTGGCCCCCAAACCCTCTGGTGCCATCTGCCTGTCTCGGCACTTCTGACTCCACAGAGCCTTTCCTACATCTGGGCTGCCTGCCGTGGCAAAGTGCAGGCGTGGGGTGAGGCCATGGCTTTGTCTTTCCAGGAAAAAATGAGCCCCTGGCCGAAGCAGCAGGCCCAGGCAGAGCCTTGAGCTTGAAGCCCAGTAGGTCTGTGGCCCTCAGGGCCAGAGCAATGCTTTCAAGGCAGGGAAGCGGCCTGCAAGCTGAGTGGGAGTGGGGGAGGGGAGGGAGACAGCTGAAGCCGAGTCCAGAAGGGCGGCGATGGAAGAGCTGCAGCTGGGTCAGAGCCTGGAGGGAGGGCGGGGCCTTCACTGAGGACCCCCCCGCCCCCCGAGGCCAGCCCTAGGCCCCGGCGGTCGCGCATGCGCCCTTGGCCTGTGCGGTGTGTGGGGGCTTGAACCCAAGCCCGCAGGGCTCCCGGAGCGGCCAGAGAAAGAAGGGCCCATGGAGAGGTAGGCGAGGTGGGCAGGGGGCGCCACCTTACTCTCCTCAGCTCCCTGAGGGAGAGAGAGAGAGACAGAGACAGAGAGAGAGATCCCTGACCTCTGAGTCTCTGCCTCCACCGCTGGCTGGTGCCAACTCACGCGCCATCCCACTTCCAGCCATCACCCCCACGCCTGCCCCGGGGCCAGCCCCACCACAGAGAGGCCGGTTGGTTCCTGCTCACCTCTGTGCCGTCCCTTCCCAACCTGACCCCAGTGCAGGGGATAAGCTTCAGACAAGTCTTTCCATGTCCCTCTGCATGACAATAGACTTCCTCCCCTCTCCCATTCCACAGGCCCACCCACCCGGGACATCCACCTTTGTCATTAGCTCAGGAGAGGATGCAAGATGAGAATCTCTGCTATTGTGTGCGGAGACTCAGTTTCCCGGGTTTCCCCCATGGACACATGTTCTTCAGCTGGGTCTGATTTTCTCCAGACAAGCTGTCTTGGGAAGGATTTGGCCAGCCCTAAGAAGCTGAAGGGAAAGGGCGGAGGGGGGTTCTCTCTCTGCCCCCGACAGCCCCGAGCTGGGTCGGTCCCTCAGACCTGGCCAGGGGCAGCCCATCCCCCGGCGCCCTTCCCCGGGGCATCCAAGGGCAGGCTCGGCGCCAGCCCCACCCCGCTCGCCACTGCCCGACCATCGTCCTCCCTCGGGGGGCCTGGGCAGGACAGGGACCCGGCTGTGGGAGGCCTCCAGATCTCAGGCCTGGCACACCGTTTACCAGGCTGCTTCCTCCTCTGACGGGGGCCCAGCACACGCCCCAGGAGACTTGGCAGCCGCCCCCAGGGCTCTAGCCTCTGGAACTCGTCCCCTTGGAAGGGGCCTGGCCCAGGTGCCAGGTTCGGCTGGTCGGCCAGCCTCCTTTGGAGAAAGCAGGCAAGCCGAGCCAGGCTTGCAGTGGCCCTGGCGTGACACCTGCCACCTCAGGCAGAGGGCCTCCCGCGTGCCCTCCATGGCGGGTTTCTCCCCGGAGCCGTGGCCTGGGCACTAGGAAGGCCGGGCCTCCCCGACTCCCGGGAGGAGGGGCTAGCCCAGTTGCGCCCTGGCCCCCAAACCCTCTGGTGCCATCTGCCTGTCTCGGCACTTCTGACTCCACAGAGCCTTTCCTACATCTGGGCTGCCTGCCGTGGCAAAGTGCAGGCGTGGGGTGAGGCCATGGCTTTGTCTTTCCAGGAAAAAATGAGCCCCTGGCCGAAGCAGCAGGCCCAGGCAGAGCCTTGAGCTTGAAGCCCAGTAGGTCTGTGGCCCTCAGGGCCAGAGCAATGCTTTCAAGGCAGGGAAGCGGCCTGCAAGCTGAGTGGGAGTGGGGGAGGGGAGGGAGACAGCTGAAGCCGAGTCCAGAAGGGCGGCGATGGAAGAGCTGCAGCTGGGTCAGAGCCTGGAGGGAGGGCGGGGCCTTCACTGAGGACCCCCCCGCCCCCCGAGGCCAGCCCTAGGCCCCGGCGGTCGCGCATGCGCCCTTGGCCTGTGCGGTGTGTGGGGGCTTGAACCCAAGCCCGCAGGGCTCCCGGAGCGGCCAGAGAAAGAAGGGCCCATGGAGAGGTAGGCGAGGTGGGCAGGGGGCGCCACCTTACTCTCCTCAGCTCCCTGAGGGAGAGAGAGAGAGACAGAGACAGAGAGAGAGATCCCTGACCTCTGAGTCTCTGCCTCCACCGCTGGCTGGTGCCAACTCACGCGCCATCCCACTTCCAGCCATCACCCCCACGCCTGCCCCGGGGCCAGCCCCACCACAGAGAGGCCGGTTGGTTCCTGCTCACCTCTGTGCCGTCCCTTCCCGACCTGACCCCAGTGCAGGGGATAAGCTTCAGACAAGTCTTTCCATGTCCCTCTGCATGACAATAGACTTCCTCCCCTCTCCCATTCCACAGGCCCACCCACCCGGGACATCCACCTTGGTCATTAGCTCAGGAGAGGATGCAAGATGAGAATCTCTGCTATTGTGTGCGGAGACTCAGTTTCCCGGGTTTCCCCCATGGACACATGTTCTTCAGCTGGGTCTGATTTTCTCCAGACAAGCTGTCTTGGGAAGGATTTGGCCAGCCCTAAGAAGCTGAAGGGAAAGGGCGGAGGGGGGTTCTCTCTCTGCCCCCGACAGCCCCGAGCTGGGTCGGTCCCTCAGACCTGGCCAGGGGCAGCCCATCCCCCGGCGCCCTTCCCCGGGGCATCCAAGGGCAGGCTCGGCGCCAGCCCCACCCCGCTCGCCACTGCCCGACCATCGTCCTCCCTCGGGGGGCCTGGGCAGGACAGGGACCCGGCTGTGGGAGGCCTCCAGATCTCAGGCCTGGCACACCGTTTACCAGGCTGCTTCCTCCTCTGACGGGGGCCCAGCACACGCCCCAGGAGACTTGGCAGCCGCCCCCAGGGCTCTATCCTCTGCAACTCGTCCCCTTGGAAGGGGCCTGGCCCAGGTGCCAGGTTCGGCTGGTCGGCCAGCCTCCTTTGGAGAAAGCAGGCAAGCCGAGCCAGGCTTGCAGTGGCCCTGGCGTGACACCTGCCACCTCAGGCAGAGGGCCTCCCGCGTGCCCTCCATGGCGGGTTTCTCCCCGGAGCCGTGGCCTGGGCACTAGGAAGGCCGGGCCTCCCCGACTCCCGGGAGGAGGGGCTAGCCCAGTTGCGCCCTGGCCCCCAAACCCTCTGGTGCCATCTGCCTGTCTCGGCACTTCTGACTCCACAGAGCCTTTCCTACATCTGGGCTGCCTGCCGTGGCAAAGTGCAGGCGTGGGGTGAGGCCATGGCTTTGTCTTTCCAGGAAAAAATGAGCCCCTGGCCGAAGCAGCAGGCCCAGGCAGAGCCTTGAGCTTGAAGCCCAGTAGGTCTGTGGCCCTCAGGGCCAGAGCAATGCTTTCAAGGCAGGGAAGCGGCCTGCAAGCTGAGTGGGAGTGGGGGAGGGGAGGGAGACAGCTGAAGCCGAGTCCAGAAGGGCGGCGATGGAAGAGCTGCAGCTGGGTCAGAGCCTGGAGGGAGGGCGGGGCCTTCACTGAGGACCCCCCCGCCCCCCGAGGCCAGCCCTAGGCCCCGGCGGTCGCGCATGCGCCCTTGGCCTGTGCGGTGTGTGGGGGCTTGAACCCAAGCCCGCAGGGCTCCCGGAGCGGCCAGAGAAAGAAGGGCCCATGGAGAGGTAGGCGAGGTGGGCAGGGGGCGCCACCTTACTCTCCTCAGCTCCCTGAGGGAGAGAGAGAGAGACAGAGACAGAGAGAGAGATCCCTGACCTCTGAGTCTCTGCCTCCACCGCTGGCTGGTGCCAACTCACGCGCCATCCCACTTCCAGCCATCACCCCCACGCCTGCCCCGGGGCCAGCCCCACCACAGAGAGGCCGGTTGGTTCCTGCTCACCTCTGTGCCGTCCCTTCCCGACCTGACCCCAGTGCAGGGGATAAGCTTCAGACAAGTCTTTCCATGTCCCTCTGCATGACAATAGACTTCCTCCCCTCTCCCATTCCACAGGCCCACCCACCCGGGACATCCACCTTTGTCATTAGCTCAGGAGAGGATGCAAGATGAGAATCTCTGCTATTGTGTGCGGAGACTCAGTTTCCCGGGTTTCCCCCATGGACACATGTTCTTCAGCTGGGTCTGATTTTCTCCAGACAAGCTGTCTTGGGAAGGATTTGGCCAGCCCTAAGAAGCTGAAGGGAAAGGGCGGAGGGGGGTTCTCTCTCTGCCCCCGACAGCCCCGAGCTGGGTCGGTCCCTCAGACCTGGCCAGGGGCAGCCCATCCCCCGGTGCCCTTCCCCGGGGCATCCAAGGGCAGGCTCGGCGCCAGCCCCACCCCGCTCGCCACTGCCCGACCATCGTCCTCCCTCGGGGGGCCTGGGCAGGACAGGGACCCGGCTGTGGGAGGCCTCCAGATCTCAGGCCAGGCACACCGTTTACCAGGCTGCTTCCTCCTCTGACGGGGGCCCAGCACACGCCCCAGGAGACTTGGCAGCCGCCCCCAGGGCTCTATCCTCTGGAACTCGTCCCCTTGGAAGGGGCCTGGCCCAGGTGCCAGGTTCGGCTGGTCGGCCAGCCTCCTTTGGAGAAAGCAGGCAAGCCGAGCCAGGCTTGCAGTGGCCCTGGCGTGACACCTGCCACCTCAGGCAGAGGGCCTCCCGCGTGCCCTCCATGGCGGGTTTCTCCCCGGAGCCGTGGCCTGGGCACTAGGAAGGCCGGGCCTCCCCGACTCCCGGGAGGAGGGGCTAGCCCAGTTGCGCCCTGGCCCCCAAACCCTCTGGTGCCATCTGCCTGTCTCGGCACTTCTGACTCCACAGAGCCTTTCCTACATCTGGGCTGCCTGCCGTGGCAAAGTGCAGGCGTGGGGTGAGGCCATGGCTTTGTCTTTCCAGGAAAAAATGAGCCCCTGGCCGAAGCAGCAGGCCCAGGCAGAGCCTTGAGCTTGAAGCCCAGTAGGTCTGTGGCCCTCAGGGCCAGAGCAATGCTTTCAAGGCAGGGAAGCGGCCTGCAAGCTGAGTGGGAGTGGGGGAGGGGAGGGAGACAGCTGAAGCCGAGTCCAGAAGGGCGGCGATGGAAGAGCTGCAGCTGGGTCAGAGCCTGGAGGGAGGGCGGGGCCTTCACTGAGGACCCCCCCCGCCCCCCGAGGCCAGCCCTAGGCCCCGGCGGTCGCGCATGCGCCCTTGGCCTGTGCGGTGTGTGGGGCTTGAACCCAAGCCCGCGGGGCTCCCGGAGCGGCCAGAGAAAGAAGGGCCCATGGAGAGGTAGGCGAGGTGGGCAGGGGGCGCCACCTTACTCTCCTCAGCTCCATGAGGGAGAGAGAGAGAGACAGAGACAGAGAGAGAGATCCCTGACCTCTGAGTCTCTGCCTCCACCGCTGGCTGGTGCCAACTCACGCGCCATCCCACTTCCAGCCATCACCCCCACGCCTGCCCCGGGGCCAGCCCCACCACAGAGAGGCCGGTTGGTTCCTGCTCACCTCTGTGCCGTCCCTTCCCGACCTGACCCCAGTGCAGGGGATAAGCTTCAGACAAGTCTTTCCATGTCCCTCTGCATGACAATAGACTTCCTCCCCTCTCCCATTCCACAGGCCCACCCACCCGGGACATCCACCTTTGTCATTAGCTCAGGAGAGGATGCAAGATGAGAATCTCTGCTATTGTGTGCGGAGACTCAGTTTCCCGGGTTTCCCCCATGGACACATGTTCTTCAGCTGGGTCTGATTTTCTCCAGACAAGCTGTCTTGGGAAGGATTTGGCCAGCCCTAAGAAGCTGAAGGGAAAGGGCGGAGGGGGGTTCTCTCTCTGCCCCCGACAGCCCCGAGCTGGGTCGGTCCCTCAGACCTGGCCAGGGGCAGCCCATCCCCCGGCGCCCTTCCCCGGGGCATCCAAGGGCAGGCTCGGCGCCAGCCCCACCCCGCTCGCCACTGCCCGACCATCGTCCTCCCTCGGGGGGCCTGGGCAGGACAGGGACCCGGCTGTGGGAGGCCTCCAGATCTCAGGCCTGGCACACCGTTTACCAGGCTGCTTCCTCCTCTGACGGGGGCCCAGCACACGCCCCAGGAGACTTGGCAGCCGCCCCCAGGGCTCTATCCTCTGGAACTCGTCCCCTTGGAAGGGGCCAGGCCCAGGTGCCAGGTTCGGCTGGTCGGCCAGCCTCCTTTGGAGAAAGCAGGCAAGCCGAGCCAGGCTTGCAGTGGCCCTGGCGTGACACCTGCCACCTCAGGCAGAGGGCCTCCCGCGTGCCCTCCATGGCGGGTTTCTCCCCGGAGCCGTGGCCTGGGCACTAGGAAGGCCGGGCCTCCCCGACTCCCGGGAGGAGGGGCTAGCCCAGTTGCGCCCTGGCCCCCAAACCCTCTGGTGCCATCTGCCTGTCTCGGCACTTCTGACTCCACAGAGCCTTTCCTACATCTGGGCTGCCTGCCGTGGCAAAGTGCAGGCGTGGGGTGAGGCCATGGCTTTGTCTTTCCAGGAAAAAATGAGCCCCTGGCCGAAGCAGCAGGCCCAGGCAGAGCCTTGAGCTTGAAGCCCAGTAGGTCTGTGGCCCTCAGGGCCAGAGCAATGCTTTCAAGGCAGGGAAGCGGCCTGCAAGCTGAGTGGGAGTGGGGGAGGGGAGGGAGACAGCTGAAGCCGAGTCCAGAAGGGCGGCGATGGAAGAGCTGCAGCTGGGTCAGAGCCTGGAGGGAGGGCGGGGCCTTCACTGAGGACCCCCCCGCCCCCCGAGGCCAGCCCTAGGCCCCGGCGGTCGCGCATGCGCCCTTGGCCTGTGCGGTGTGTGGGGGCTTGAACCCAAGCCCGCAGGGCTCCCGGAGCGGCCAGAGAAAGAAGGGCCCATGGAGAGGTAGGCGAGGTGGGCAGGGGGCGCCACCTTACTCTCCTCAGCTCCCTGAGGGAGAGAGAGAGAGACAGAGACAGAGAGAGAGATCCCTGACCTCTGAGTCTCTGCCTCCACCGCTGGCTGGTGCCAACTCACGCGCCATCCCACTTCCAGCCATCACCCCCACGCCTGCCCCGGGGCCAGCCCCACCACAGAGAGGCCGGTTGGTTCCTGCTCACCTCTGTGCCGTCCCTTCCCGACCTGACCCCAGTGCAGGGGATAAGCTTCAGACAAGTCTTTCCATGTCCCTCTGCATGACAATAGACTTCCTCCCCTCTCCCATTCCACAGGCCCACCCACCCGGGACATCCACCTTTGTCATTAGCTCAGGAGAGGATGCAAGATGAGAATCTCTGCTATTGTGTGCGGAGACTCAGTTTCCCGGGTTTCCCCCATGGACACATGTTCTTCAGCTGGGTCTGATTTTCTCCAGACAAGCTGTCTTGGGAAGGATTTGGCCAGCCCTAAGAAGCTGAAGGGAAAGGGCGGAGGGGGGTTCTCTCTCTGCCCCCGACAGCCCGAGCTGGGTCGGTCCCTCAGACCTGGCCAGGGGCAGCCCAATCCCCCGGCGCCCTTCCCCGGGGCATCCAAGGGCAGGCTCGGCGCCAGCCCCACCCCGCTCGCCACTGCCCGACCATCGTCCTCCCTCGGGGGGGCCTGGGCAGGACAGGGACCCGGCTGTGGGAGGCCTCCAGATCTCAGGCCTGGCACACCGTTTACCAGGCTGCTTCCTCCTCTGACGGGGGCCCAGCACACGCCCCAGGGAGACTTGGCAGCCGCCCCCAGGGCTCTATCCTCTGGAACTCGTCCCCTTGGAAGGGGCCTGGCCCAGGTGCCAGGTTCGGCTGGGTCGGCCAGCCTCCTTTGGAGAAAGCAGGGCAAGCCGAGCCAGGCTTGCAGTGGCCCTGGCGTGACACCTGCCACCTCAGGCAGAGGGCCTCCCGCGTGCCCTCCATGGCGGGTTTCTCCCCGGAGCCGTGGCCTGGGCACTAGAAGGCCGGGCCTCCCCGACTCCCGGGAGGAGGGGCTAGCCCAGTTGCGCCCTGGCCCCCAAACCCTCTGGTGCCATCTGCCTGTCTCGGCACTTCTGACTCCACAGAGCCTTTCCTACATCTGGGCTGCCTGCCGTGGCAAAGTGCAGGCGTGGGGTGAGGCCATGGCTTTGTCTTTCCAGGAAAAAATGAGCCCCTGGCCGAAGCAGCAGGCCCAGGCAGAGCCTTGAGCTTGAAGCCAGTAGGTCTGGTGGCCCTCAGGGCCAGAGCAATGCTTTCAAGGCAGGGAAGCGGCCTGCAAGCTGAGTGGGAGTGGGGGAGGGGAGGGAGACAGCTGAAGCCGAGTCCAGAAGGGCGGCGATGGAAGAGCTGCAGCTGGGTCAGAGCCTGGAGGGAGGGCGGGGCCTTCACTGAGGACCCCCCCGCCCCCCGAGGCCAGCCCTAGGCCCCGGCGGTCGCGCATGGCGCCCTTGGCCTGTGCGGTTGTGTGGGGGCTTGAACCCAAGCCCGCAGGGCTCCCGGAGCGGCCAGAGAAAGAAGGGCCCATGGAGAGGTAGGCGAGGTGGGCAGGGGGCGCCACCTTACTCTCCTCAGCTCCCTGAGGGAGAGAGAGAGAGACAGAGACAGAGAGAGAGATCCCTGACCTCTGAGTCTCTGCCTCCACCGCTGGCTGGTGCCAACTCACGCGCCATCCCACTTCCAGCCATCACCCCCACGCCTGCCCCGGGGCCAGCCCCACCACAGAGAGGCCGGTTGGTTCCTGCTCACCTCTGTGCCGTCCCTTCCCGACCTGACCCCAGTGCAGGGGGATAAGCTTCAGACAAGTCTTTCCATGTCCCTCTGCATGACAATAGACTTCCTCCCCTCTCCCATTCCACAGGCCCACCCACCCGGGACATCCACCTTTGTCATT
>NW_026690990.1:0-29547 GCF_020826845.1 Diceros bicornis minor | reverse complement strand
CGTGAGTTGGCACCAGCCAGCGGTGGAGGCAGAGACTCAGAGGTCAGGGATCTCTCTCTCTGTCTCTGTCTCTGTCTCTCTCCCTCAGGGAGCTGAGGAGAGTAAGGTGGCGCCCCCTGCCCACCTCGCCTACCTCTCCATGGGCCCTTCTTTCTCTGGCCGCTCCGGGAGCCCTGCGGGCTTGGGTTCAACCCCCCACACACCGCACAGGCCAAGGGCGCATGCGCGACCGCCGGGGCCTAGGGCTGGCCTCGGGGGGTGGGGGGGTCCTCAGTGAAGGCCCCGCCCTCCCTCCAGGCTCTGACCCAGCTGCAGCTCTTCCATCGCCGCCCTTCTGGACTCGGCTTCAGCTGTCTGCCTCCCCTCCCCCACTCCCACTCAGCTTGCAGGCCGCTTCCCTGCCTTGAAAGCATGGCTCTGGCCCTGAGGGCCACAGACCTACTGGGCTTCAAGCTCAAGGCTCTGCCTGGGCCTGCTGCTTCGGCCAGGGGCTCATTTTTTCCTGGAAAGACAAAGCCATGGCCTCACCCCACGCCTGCACTTTGCCACGGCAGGCAGCCCAGATGTAGGAAAGGCTCTGTGGAGTCAGAAGTGCCGAGACAGGCAGATGGCACCAGAGGGTTTGGGGGCCAGGGCGCAACTGGGCTAGCCCCTCCTCCCGGGAGTCGGGGAGGCCCGGCCTTCCTAGTGCCCAGGCCACGGCTCCGGGGAGAAACCCGCCATGGAGGGCACGCTGGAGGCCCTCTGCCTGAGGTGGCAGGTGTCACGCCAGGGCCACTGCAAGCCTGGCTCGGCTTGCCTGCTTTCTCCAAAGGAGGCTGGCCGACCAGCCGAACCTGGCACCTGGGCCAGGCCCCTTCCAAGGGGACGAGTTCCAGAGGCTAGAGCCCTGGGGGCGGCTGCCAAGTCTCCTGGGGCGTGTGCTGGGCCCCCGTCAGAGGAGGAAGCAGCCTGGTAAACGGTGTGCCAGGCCTGAGATCTGGAGGCCTCCCACAGCCGGGGTCCCTGTCCTGCCCAGGCCCCCCGAGGGAGGACGATGGTCGGGGCAGTGGCGAGCGGGGTGGGGCTGGCGCCGAGCCTGCCCTTGGATGCCCCGGGGAAGGGCGCCGGGGGATGGGCTGCCCCTGGCCAGGTCTGAGGGACCGACCCAGCTCGGGGCTGTCGGGGGCAGAGAGAGAACCCCCCTCCGCCCTTTCCCTTCAGGTTCTTAGGGCTGGCCAAATCCTTCCCAAGACAGCTTGTCTGGAGAAAATCAGACCCAGCTGAAGAACATGTGTCCATGGGGGAAACCCGGGAAACTGAGTCTCCCCACACAATAGCAGAGATTCTCATCTTGCATCCTCTCCTGAGCTAATGACAAAGGTGGATGTCCCGGGTGGGTGGGCCTGTGGAATGGGAGAGGGGAGGAAGTCTATTGTCATGCAGAGGGACATGGAAAGACTTGTCTGAAGCTTATCCCCTGCACTGGGGTCAGGTCGGGAAGGGACGGCACAGAGGTGAGCAGGAACCAACCGGCCTCTCTGTGGTGGGGCTGGCCCCGGGGCAGGCGTGGGGGGTGATGGCTGGAAGTGGGATGGCGCGTGAGTTGGCACCAGCCAGCGGTGGAGGCAGAGACTCAGAGGTCAGGGATCTCTCTCTCTGTCTCTGTCTCTGTCTCTCTCCCTCAGGGAGCTGAGGAGAGTAAGGTGGCGCCCCCTGCCCACCTCGCCTACCTCTCCATGGGCCCTTCTTTCTCTGGCCGCTCCGGGAGCCCTGCGGGCTTGGGTTCAACCCCCCACACACCGCACAGGCCAAGGGCGCATGCGGCGACCGCCGGGGCCTAGGGCTGCCTCGGGGGGGGGGGGGGGTCCTCAGTGAAGGCCCCGCCCTCCCTCCAGGCTCTGACCCAGCTGCAGCTCTTCCATCGCCGCCCTTCTGGACTCGGCTTCAGCTGTCTGCCTCCCCTCCCCCACTCCCACTCAGCTTGCAGGCCGCTTCCCTGCCTTGAAAGCATGGCTCTGGCCCTGAGGGCCACAGACCTACTGGGCTTCAAGCTCAAGGCTCTGCCTGGGCCTGCTGCTTCGGCCAGGGGCTCATTTTTTCCTGGAAAGACAAAGCCATGGCCTCACCCCACGCCTGCACTTTGCCACGGCAGGCAGCCCAGATGTAGGAAAGGCTCTGTGGAGTCAGAAGTGCCGAGACAGGCAGATGGCACCAGAGGGTTTGGGGGCCAGGGCGCAACTGGGCTAGCCCCTCCTCCCGGGAGTCGGGGAGGCCCGGGGGCCTTCCTAGTGCCCAGGCCACGGCTCCGGGGGAGAAACCCGCCATGGAGGGCACGCTGGAGGCCCTCTGCCTGAGGTGGCAGGTGTCACGCCAGGGCCACTGCAAGCCTGGCTCGGCTTGCCTGCTTTCTCCAAAGGAGGCTGGCCGACCAGCCGAACCTGGCACCTGGGCCAGGCCCCTTCCAAGGGGACGAGTTCCAGAGGCTAGAGCCCTGGGGGCGGCTGCCAAGTCTCCTGGGGCGTGTGCTGGGCCCCCGTCAGAGGAGGAAGCAGCCTGGTAAACGGGTGTGCCAGGCCTGAGATCTGGAGGCCTCCCACAGCCGGGTCCCTGTCCTGCCCAGGCCCCCCGAGGGAGGACGATGGTCGGGCAGTGGCGAGCGGGGTGGGGCTGGCGCCGAGCCTGCCCTTGGATGCCCCGGGGAAGGGCGCCGGGGGATGGGCTGCCCCTGGCCAGGTCTGAGGGACCGACCCAGCTCGGGGCTGTCGGGGGCAGAGAGAGAACCCCCCTCCGCCCTTTCCCTTCAGGTTCTTAGGGCTGGCCAAATCCTTCCCAAGACAGCTTGTCTGGAGAAAATCAGACCCAGCTGAAGAACATGTGTCCATGGGGGGAAACCCGGGAAACTGAGTCTCCCCACACAATAGCAGAGATTCTCATCTTGCATCCTCTCCTGAGCTAATGACAAAGGTGGATGTCCCGGGTGGGTGGGCCTGTGGAATGGGAGAGGGGAGGAAGTCTATTGTCATGCAGAGGGACATGGAAAGACTTGTCTGAAGCTTATCCCCTGCACTGGGGTCAGGTCGGGGAAGGGACGGCACAGAGGTGAGCAGGAACCAACCGGCCTCTCTGTGGTGGGGCTGGCCCCGGGGCAGGCGTGGGGGTGATGGCTGGAAGTGGGATGGCGCGTGAGTTGGCACCAGCCAGCGGTGGAGGCAGAGACTCAGAGGTCAGGGATCTCTCTCTCTGTCTCTGTCTCTGTCTCTCTCCCTCAGGGAGCTGAGGAGAGTAAGGTGGCGCCCCCTGCCCACCTCGCCTACCTCTCCATGGGCCCTTCTTTCTCTGGCCGCTCCGGGAGCCCTGCGGGCTTGGGTTCAACCCCCCACACACCGCACAGGCCAAGGGCGCATGCGCGACCGCCGGGGCCTAGGGCTGGCCTCGGGGGTGGGGGGGTCCTCAGTGAAGGCCCCGCCCTCCTCCAGGCTCTGACCCAGCTGCAGCTCTTCCATCGCCGCCCTTCTGGACTCGGCTTCAGCTGTCTGCCTCCCCTCCCCCACTCCACTCGAGCTTGCAGGCCGCTTCCCTGCCTTGAAAGCATTGCTCTGGCCCTGAGGGCCACAGACCTACTGGGCTTCAAGCTCAAGGCTCTGCCTGGGCCTGCTGCTTCGGCCAGGGGCTCATTTTTTCCTGGAAAGACAAAGCCATGGCCTCACCCCACGCCTGCACTTTGCCACGGCAGGCAGCCCAGATGTAGGAAAGGCTCTGTGGAGTCAGAAGTGCCGAGACAGGCAGATGGCACCAGAGGGTTTGGGGGCCAGGGCGCAACTGGGCTAGCCCCTCCTCCCGGGAGTCGGGGAGGCCCGGCCTTCCTAGTGCCCAGGCCACGGGCTCCGGGGAGAAACCCGCCATGGAGGGCACGCTGGAGGCCCTCTGCCTGAGGTGGCAGGTGTCACGCCAGGGCCACTGCAAGCCTGGCTCGGCTTGCCTGCTTTCTCCAAAGGAGGCTGGCCGACCAGCCGAACCTGGCACCTGGGCCAGGCCCCTTCCAAGGGGACGAGTTCCAGAGGCTAGAGCCCTGGGGGCGGCTGCCAAGTCTCCTGGGGCGTGTGCTGGGCCCCCGTCAGAGGAGGAAGCAGCCTGGTAAACGGTGTGCCAGGCCTGAGATCTGGAGGCCTCCCACAGCCGGGTCCCTGTCCTGCCCAGGCCCCCCGAGGGAGGACGATGGTCGGGCAGTGGCGAGCGGGGTGGGGCTGGCGCCGAGCCTGCCCTTGGATGCCCCGGGGAAGGGCGCCGGGGGATGGGCTGCCCCTGGCCAGGTCTGAGGGACCGACCCAGCTCGGGGCTGTCGGGGGCAGAGAGAGAACCCCCCTCCGCCCTTTCCCTTCAGGTTCTTAGGGCTGGCCAAATCCTTCCCAAGACAGCTTGTCTGGAGAAAATCAGACCCAGCTGAAGAACATGTGTCCATGGGGGAAACCCGGGAAACTGAGTCTCCCCACACAATAGCAGAGATTCTCATCTTGCATCCTCTCCTGAGCTAATGACAAAGGTGGATGTCCCGGGTGGGTGGGCCTGTGGAATGGGAGAGGGGAGGAAGTCTATTGTCATGCAGAGGGACATGGAAAGACTTGTCTGAAGCTTATCCCCTGCACTGGGGGTCAGGTCGGGAAGGGACGGCACAGAGGTGAGCAGGAACCAACCGGCCTCTCTGTGGTGGGGCTGGCCCCGGGGCAGGCGTGGGGGTGATGGCTGGAAGTGGGATGGCGCGTGAGTTGGCACCAGCCAGCGGTGGAGGCAGAGACTCAGAGGTCAGGGATCTCTCTCTCTGTCTCTGTCTCTGTCTCTCTCCCTCAGGGAGCTGAGGAGAGTAAGGTGGCGCCCCCTGCCCACCTCGCCTACCTCTCCATGGGCCCTTCTTTCTCTGGCCGCTCCGGGAGCCCTGCGGGCTTGGGTTCAACCCCCCACACACCGCACAGGCCAAGGGCGCATGCGCGACCGCCGGGGCCTAGGGCTGGCCTCGGGGGTGGGGGGGTCCTCAGTGAAGGCCCCGCCCTCCTCCAGGCTCTGACCCAGCTGCAGCTCTTCCATCGCCGCCCTTCTGGACTCGGCTTCAGCTGTCTGCCTCCCCTCCCCCACTCCCACTCAGCTTGCAGGCCGCTTCCCTGCCTTGAAAGCATTGCTCTGGCCCTGAGGGCCACAGACCTACTGGGCTTCAAGCTCAAGGCTCTGCCTGGGCATGCTGCTTCGGCCAGGGGCTCATTTTTTCCTGGAAAGACAAAGCCATGGCCTCACCCCACGCCTGCACTTTGCCACGGCAGGCAGCCCAGATGTAGGAAAGGCTCTGTGGAGTCAGAAGTGCCGAGACAGGCAGATGGCACCAGAGGGTTTGGGGGCCAGGGCGCAACTGGGCTAGCCCCTCCTCCCGGGAGTCGGGGAGGCCCGGCCTTCCTAGTGCCCAGGCCACGGCTCCGGGGAGAAACCCGCCATGGAGGGCACGCTGGAGGCCCTCTGCCTGAGGTGGCAGGTGTCACGCCAGGGCCACTGCAAGCCTGGCTCGGCTTGCCTGCTTTCTCCAAAGGAGGCTGGCCGACCAGCCGAACCTGGCACCTGGGCCAGGCCCCTTCCAAGGGGACGAGTTCCAGAGGCTAGAGCCCTGGGGGCGGCTGCCAAGTCTCCTGGGGCGTGTGCTGGGCCCCCGTCAGAGGAGGAAGCAGCCTGGTAAACGGTGGTGCCAGGCCTGAGATCTGGAGGCCTCCCACAGCCGGGTCCCTGTCCTGCCCAGGCCCCCCGAGGGAGGACGATGGTCGGGCAGTGGCGAGCGGGGTGGGGCTGGCGCCGAGCCTGCCCTTGGATGCCCCGGGGAAGGGCGCCGGGGGATGGGCTGCCCCTGGCCAGGTCTGAGGGACCGACCCAGCTCGGGGCTGTCGGGGGCAGAGAGAGAACCCCCCTCCGCCCTTTCCCTTCAGGTTCTTAGGGCTGGCCAAATCCTTCCCAAGACAGCTTGTCTGGAGAAAATCAGACCCAGCTGAAGAACATGTGTCCATGGGGGAAACCCGGGAAACTGAGTCTCCCCACACAATAGCAGAGATTCTCATCTTGCATCCTCTCCTGAGCTAATGACAAAGGTGGATGTCCCGGGTGGGTGGGCCTGTGGAATGGGAGAGGGGAGGAAGTCTATTGTCATGCAGAGGGACATGGAAAGACTTGTCTGAAGCTTATCCCCTGCACTGGGGTCAGGTCGGGAAGGGACGGCACAGAGGTGAGCAGGAACCAACCGGCCTCTCTGTGGTGGGGCTGGCCCCGGGGCAGGCGTGGGGGTGATGGCTGGAAGTGGGATGGCGCGTGAGTTGGCACCAGCCAGCGGTGGAGGCAGAGACTCAGAGGTCAGGGATCTCTCTCTCTGTCTCTGTCTCTGTCTCTCTCCCTCAGGGAGCTGAGGAGAGTAAGGTGGCGCCCCCTGCCCACCTCGCCTACCTCTCCATGGGCCCTTCTTTCTCTGGCCGCTCCGGGAGCCCTGCGGGCTTGGGTTCAACCCCCCACACACCGCACAGGCCAAGGGCGCATGCGCGACCGCCGGGGCCTAGGGCTGGCCTCGGGGGGGGGGGGGGGGGGGTCCTCAGTGAAGGCCCCGCCCTCCCTCCAGGCTCTGACCCAGCTGCAGCTCTTCCATCGCCGCCCTTCTGGACTCGGCTTCAGCTGTCTGCCTCCCCTCCCCCACTCCCACTCAGCTTGCAGGCCGCTTCCCTGCCTTGAAAGCATGGCTCTGGCCCTGAGGGCCACAGACCTACTGGGCTTCAAGCTCAAGGCTCTGCCTGGGCCTGCTGCTTCGGCCAGGGGCTCATTTTTTCCTGGAAAGACAAAGCCATGGCCTCACCCCACGCCTGCACTTTGCCACGGCAGGCAGCCCAGATGTAGGAAAGGCTCTGTGGAGTCAGAAGTGCCGAGACAGGCAGATGGCACCAGAGGGTTTGGGGGCCAGGGCGCAACTGGGCTAGCCCCTCCTCCCGGGAGTCGGGGAGGCCCGGCCTTCCTAGTGCCCAGGCCACGGCTCCGGGGAGAAACCCGCCATGGAGGGCACGCGGGAGGCCCTCTGCCTGAGGTGGCAGGTGTCACGCCAGGGCCACTGCAAGCCTGGCTCGGCTTGCCTGCTTTCTCCAAAGGAGGCTGGCCGACCAGCCGAACCTGGCACCTGGGCCAGGCCCCTTCCAAGGGGACGAGTTCCAGAGGCTAGAGCCCTGGGGGCGGCTGCCAAGTCTCCTGGGGCGTGTGCTGGGCCCCCGTCAGAGGAGGAAGCAGCCTGGTAAACGGTGTGCCAGGCCTGAGATCTGGAGGCCTCCCACAGCCGGGTCCCTGTCCTGCCCAGGCCCCCCGAGGGAGGACGATGGTCGGGCAGTGGCGGAGCGGGGTGGGGCTGGCGCCGAGCCCTGCCCTTGGATGCCCCGGGGAAGGGCGCCGGGGGATGGGCTGCCCCTGGCCAGGTCTGAGGGACCGACCCAGCTCGGGGCTGTCGGGGGCAGAGAGAGAACCCCCCTCCGCCCTTTCCCTTCAGGTTCTTAGGGCTGGCCAAATCCTTCCCAAGACAGCTTGTCTGGAGAAAATCAGACCCAGCTGAAGAACATGTGTCCATGGGGGAAACCCGGGAAACTGAGTCTCCCCACACAATAGCAGAGATTCTCATCTTGCATCCTCTCCTGAGCTAATGACAAAGGTGGATGTCCCGGGTGGGTGGGCCTGTGGAATGGGAGAGGGGAGGAAGTCTATTGTCATGCAGAGGGACATGGAAAGACTTGTCTGAAGCTTATCCCCTGCACTGGGGTCAGGTCGGGAAGGGACGGCACAGAGGTGAGCAGGAACCAACCGGCCTCTCTGTGGTGGGGCTGGCCCCGGGGCAGGCGTGGGGGTGATGGCTGGAAGTGGGATGGCGCGTGAGTTGGCACCAGCCAGCGGTGGAGGCAGAGACTCAGAGGTCAGGGATCTCTCTCTCTGTCTCTGTCTCTGTCTCTCTCCCTCAGGGAGCTGAGGAGAGTAAGGTGGCGCCCCCTGCCCACCTCGCCTACCTCTCCATGGGCCCTTCTTTCTCTGGCCGCTCCGGGAGCCCTGCGGGCTTGGGTTCAACCCCCCCACACACCGCACAGGCCAAGGGGCGCATGCGCGACCGCCGGGGCCTAGGGCTGGCCTCGGGGGTGGGGGGGTCCTCAGTGAAGGCCCCGCCCTCCTCCAGGCTCTGACCCAGCTGCAGCTCTTCCATCGCCGCCCTTCTGGACTCGGCTTCAGCTGTCTGCCTCCCCTCCCCCACTCCCACTCAGCTTGCAGGCCGCTTCCCTGCCTTGAAAGCATGGCTCTGGCCCTGAGGGCCACAGACCTACTGGGCTTCAAGCTCAAGGCTCTGCCTGGGCCTGCTGCTTCGGCCAGGGGCTCATTTTTTCCTGGAAAGACAAAGCCATGGCCTCACCCCACGCCTGCACTTTGCCACGGCAGGCAGCCCAGATGTAGGAAAGGCTCTGTGGAGTCAGAAGTGCCGAGACAGGCAGATGGCACCAGAGGGTTTGGGGGCCAGGGCGCAACTGGGCTAGCCCCTCCTCCCGGGAGTCGGGGAGGCCCGGCCTTCCTAGTGCCCAGGCCACGGCTCCGGGGAGAAACCCGCCATGGAGGGCACGCTGGAGGCCCTCTGCCTGAGGTGGCAGGTGTCACGCCAGGGCCACTGCAAGCCTGGCTCGGCTTGCCTGCTTTCTCCAAAGGAGGCTGGCCGACCAGCCGAACCTGGCACCTGGGCCAGGCCCCTTCCAAGGGGACGAGTTCCAGAGGCTAGAGCCCTGGGGGCGGCTGCCAAGTCTCCTGGGGCGTGTGCTGGGCCCCCGTCAGAGGAGGAAGCAGCCTGGTAAACGGTAGTGCCAGGCCTGAGATCTGGAGGCCTCCCACAGCCGGGTCCCTGTCCTGCCCAGGCCCCCCGAGGGAGGACGATGGTCGGGCAGTGGCGAGCGGGGGTGGGGCTGGCGCCGAGCCTGCCCTTGGATGCCCCGGGGAAGGGCGCCGGGGGATGGGCTGCCCCTGGCCAGGTCTGAGGGACCGACCCAGCTCGGGGCTGTCGGGGGCAGAGAGAGAACCCCCCTCCGCCCTTTCCCTTCAGGTTCTTAGGGCTGGCCAAATCCTTCCCAAGACAGCTTGTCTGGAGAAAATCAGACCCAGCTGAAGAACATGTGTCCATGGGGGAAACCCGGGAAACTGAGTCTCCCCACACAATAGCAGAGATTCTCATCTTGCATCCTCTCCTGAGCTAATGACAAAGGTGGATGTCCCGGGTGGGTGGGCCTGTGGAATGGGAGAGGGGAGGAAGTCTATTGTCATGCAGAGGGACATGGAAAGACTTGTCTGAAGCTTATCCCCTGCACTGGGGTCAGGTCGGGAAGGGACGGCACAGAGGTGAGCAGGAACCAACCGGCCCTCTCTGTGGTGGGGCTGGCCCCGGGGCAGGCGTGGGGGTGATGGCTGGAAGTGGGATGGCGCGTGAGTTGGCACCAGCCAGCGGTGGAGGCAGAGACTCAGAGGTCAGGGATCTCTCTCTCTGTCTCTGTCTCTGTCTCTCTCCCTCAGGGAGCTGAGGAGAGTAAGGTGGCGCCCCCTGCCCACCTCGCCTACCTCTCCATGGGCCCTTCTTTCTCTGGCCGCTCCGGGGAGCCCTGCGGGCTTGGGTTCAACCCCCACACACCGCACAGGCCAAGGGCGCATGCGCGACCGCCGGGGCCTAGGGCTGGCCTCGGGGGTGGGGGGGTCCTCAGTGAAGGCCCCGCCCTCCCTCCAGGCTCTGACCCAGCTGCAGCTCTTCCATCGCCGCCCTTCTGGACTCGGCTTCAGCTGTCTCCCTCCCCTCCCCCACTCCCACTCAGCTTGCAGGCCGCTTCCCTGCCTTGAAAGCATGGCTCTGGCCCTGAGGGCCACAGACCTACTGGGCTTCAAGCTCAAGGCTCTGCCTGGGCCTGCTGCTATCGGCCAGGGGCTCATTTTTTCCTGGAAAGACAAAGCCATGGCCTCACCCACGCCTGCACTTTGCCACGGCAGGCAGCCCAGATGTAGGAAAGGCTCTGTGGAGTCAGAAGTGCCGAGACAGGCAGATTGGCACCAGAGGGTTTGGGGGCCAGGGCGCAACTGGGCTAGCCCCTCCTCCCGGGAGTCGGGGAGGCCCGGCCTTCCTAGTGCCCAGGCCACGGCTCCGGGGAGAAACCCGCCATGGAGGGCACGCTGGAGGCCCTCTGCCTGAGGTGGCAGGTGTCACGCCAGGGCCACTGCAAGCCTGGCTCGGCTTGCCTGCTTTCTCCAAAGGAGGCTGGCCGACCAGCCGAACCTGGCACCTGGGCCAGGCCCCTTCCAAGGGGACGAGTTCCAGAGGCTAGAGCCCTGGGGGCGGCTGCCAAGTCTCCTGGGGCGTGTGCTGGGCCCCCGTCAGAGGAGGAAGCAGCCTGGTAACGACGGTGTGCCAGGCCTGAGATCTGGAGGCCTCCCACAGCCGGGTCCCTGTCCTGCCCAGGCCCCCCGAGGGAGGACGATGGTCGGGCAGTGGCGAGCGGGGTGGGGCTGGCGCCGAGCCTGCCCTTGGATGCCCCGGGGGAAGGGCGCCGGGGGATGGGCTGCCCCTGGCCAGGTCTGAGGGACCGACCCAGCTCGGGGCTGTCGGGGGCAGAGAGAGAACCCCCCTCCGCCCTTTCCCTTCAGGTTCTTAGGGCTGGCCAAATCCTTCCCAAGACAGCTTGTCTGGAGAAAATCAGACCCAGCTGAAGAACATGTGTCCATGGGGGAAACCCGGGAAACTGAGTCTCCCCACACAATAGCAGAGATTCTCATCTTGCATCCTCTCCTGAGCTAATGACAAAGGTGGATGTCCCGGGTGGGTGGGCCTGTGGAATGGGAGAGGGGAGGAAGTCTATTGTCATGCAGAGGGACATGGAAAGACTTGTCTGAAGCTTATCCCCTGCACTGGGGTCAGGTCGGGAAGGGACGGCACAGAGGTGAGCAGGAACCAACCGGCCTCTCTGTGGTGGGGCTGGCCCCGGGGCAGGCGTGGGGGTGATGGCTGGAAGTGGGATGGCGCGTGAGTTGGCACCAGCCAGCGGTGGAGGCAGAGACTCAGAGGTCAGGGATCTCTCTCTCTGTCTCTGTCTCTGTCTCTCTCCCTCAGGGAGCTGAGGAGAGTAAGGTGGCGCCCCCTGCCCACCTCGCCTACCTCTCCATGGGCCCTTCTTTCTCTGGCCGCTCCGGGAGCCCTGCGGGCTTGGGTTCAACCCCCCACACACCGCACAGGCCAAGGGCGCATGCGCGACCGCCGGGGCCTAGGGCTGGCCTCGGGGGTGGGGGGTCCTCAGTGAAGGCCCCGCCCTCCTCCAGGCTCTGACCCAGCTGCAGCTCTTCCATCGCCGCCCTTCTGGACTCGGCTTCAGCTGTCTGCCTCCCCTCCCCCACTCCCACTCAGCTTGCAGGCCGCTTCCCTGCCTTGAAAGCATGGCTCTGGCCCTGAGGGCCACAGACCTACTGGGCTTCAAGCTCAAGGCTCTGCCTGGGCCTGCTGCTTCGGCCAGGGGCTCATTTTTTCCTGGAAAGACAAAGCCATGGCCTCTACCCCACGCCTGCACTTTGCCACGGCAGGCAGCCCAGATGTAGGAAAGGCTCTGTGGAGTCAGAAGTGCCGAGACAGGCAGATGGCACCAGAGGGTTTGGGGGCCAGGGCGCAACTGGGCTAGCCCCTCCTCCCGGGAGTCGGGGAGGCCCGGCCTTCCTAGTGCCCAGGCCACGCCACGGCTCCGGGGAGAAACCCGCCATGGAGGGCACGCGGGAGGCCCTCTGCCTGAGGTGGCAGGTGTCACGCCAGGGCCACTGCAAGCCTGGCTCGGCTTGCCTGCTTTCTCCAAAGGAGGCTGGCCGACCAGCCGAACCTGGCACCTGGGCCAGGCCCCTTCCAAGGGGACGAGTTCCAGAGGCTAGAGCCCTGGGGGCGGCTGCCAAGTCTCCTGGGGCGTGTGCTGGGCCCCCGTCAGAGGAGGAAGCAGCCTGGTAAACGGTGTGCCAGGCCTGAGATCTGGAGGCCTCCCCACAGCCGGGTCCCTGTCCTGCCCAGGCCCCCCCGAGGGAGGACGATGGTCGGGGCAGTGGCGAGCGGGGTGGGGGCTGGCGCCGAGCCTGCCCTTGGATGCCCCGGGGGAAGGGGCGCCGGGGGATGGGCTGCCCCTGGCCAGGTCTGAGGGACCGACCCAGCTCGGGGCTGTCGGGGGCAGAGAGAGAACCCCCCCTCCGCCCTTTCCCTTCAGGTTCTTAGGGCTGGCCAAATCCTTCCCAAGACAGCTTGTCTGGAGAAAATCAGACCCAGCTGAAGAACATGTGTCCATGGGGGAAACCCGGGAAACTGAGTCTCCCCACACAATAGCAGAGATTCTCATCTTGCATCCTCTCCTGAGCTAATGACAAAGGTGGATGTCCCGGGTGGGTGGGCCTGTGGAATGGGAGAGGGGAGGAAGTCTATTGTCATGCAGAGGGACATGGAAAGACTTGTCTGAAGCTTATCCCCTGCACTGGGGTCAGGTCGGGAAGGGACGGCACAGAGGTGAGCAGGAACCAACCGGCCTCTCTGTGGTGGGGCTGGCCCCGGGGCAGGCGTGGGGGTGATGGCTGGAAGTGGGATGGCGCGTGAGTTGGCACCAGCCAGCGGTGGAGGCAGAGACTCAGAGGTCAGGGATCTCTCTCTCTGTCTCTGGCTCTGTCTCTCTCCCTCAGGGAGCTGAGGAGAGTAAGGTGGCGCCCCCTGCCCACCTCGCCTACCTCTCCATGGGCCCTTCTTTCTCTGGCCGCTCCGGGAGCCCTGCGGGCTTGGGTTCAACCCCCCACACACCGCACAGGCCAAGGGCGCATGCGCGACCGCCGGGGCCTAGGGCTGGCCTCGGGGGGGGGGCGGGGGGGTCCTCAGTGAAGGCCCCGCCCTCCCTCCAGGCTCTGACCCAGCTGCAGCTCTTCCATCGCCGCCATCCTGGACTCGGCTTCAGCTGTCTCCCTCCCCTCCCCCACTCCCACTCAGCTTGGAGGCCGCTTACCTGCCTTGAAAGCATGGCTCTGGCCCTGAGGGCCACAGACCTACTGGGCTTCAAGCTCAAGGCTCTGCCTGGGCCTGCTGCTTCGGCCAGGGGCTCATTTTTTCCTGGAAAGACAAAGCCATGGCCTCACCCCACGCCTGCACTTTGCCACGGCAGGCAGCCCAGATGTAGGAAAGGCTCTGTGGAGTCAGAAGTGCCGAGACAGGCAGATGGCACCAGAGGGTTTGGGGGCCAGGGCGCAACTGGGCTAGCCCCTCCTCCCGGGAGTCGTGGAGGCCCGGCCTTCCTAGTGCCCAGGCCACGGCTCCGGGGAGAAACCCGCCATGGAGGGCACGCGGTTGGCCCTCTGCCTGAGGTGGCAGGTGTCACGCCAGGGCCACTGCAAGCCTGGCTCGGCTTGCCTGCTTTCTCCAAAGGAGGCTGGCCGACCAGCCGAACCTGGCACCTGGGCCAGGCCCCTTCCAAGGGGACGAGTTCCAGAGGCTAGAGCCCTGGGCGCGGCTGCCAAGTCTCCTGGGGCGTGTGCTGGTCCCCCGTCAGAGGAGGAAGCAGCCTGGTAAACGGTGTGCCAGGCCTGAGATCTGGAGGCCTCCCACAGCCGGGTCCCTGTCCTGCCCAGGCCCCCCGAGGGAGGACGATGGTCAGGTAGTGGCGAGCGGGGTGGGGCTGGCGCCGAGCCTGCCCTTGGATGCCCCGGGGAAGGGCGCCGGGGGATGGGCTGCCCCTGGCCAGGTCTGAGGGACCGACCCAGCTCGGGGCTGTCGGGGGCAGAGAGAGAACCCCCCTCCGCCCTTTCCCTTCAGGTTCTTAGGGCTGGCCAAATCCTTCCCAAGACAGCTTGTCTGGAGAAAATCAGACCCAGCTGAAGAACATGTGTCCATGGGGGAAACCCGGGCAACTGAGTCTCCCCACACAATAGCAGAGATTCTCATCTTGCATCCTCTCCTGAGCTAATGACAAAGGTGGATGTCCCGGGTGGGTGGGCCTGTGGAATGGGAGAGGGGAGGAAGTCTATTGTCATGCAGAGGGACATGGAAAGACTTGTCTGAAGCTTATCCCCTGCACTGGGGTCAGGTCGGGAAGGGACGGCACAGAGGTGAGCAGGAACCAACCGGCCTCTCTGTGGTGGGGCTGGCCCCGGGGCAGGCGTGGGGGTGATGGCTGGAAGTGGGATGGCGCGTGAGTTGGCACCAGCCAGCGGTGGAGGCAGAGACTCAGAGGTCAGGGATCTCTCTCTCTGTCTCTGTCTCTGTCTCTCTCCCTCAGGGAGCTGAGGAGAGTAAGGTGGCGCCCCCTGCCCACCTCGCCTACCTCTCCATGGGCCCTTCTTTCTCTGGCCGCTCCGGGAGCCCTGCGGGCTTGGGTTCAACCCCCCACACACCGCACAGGCCAAGGGCGCATGCGCGACCGCCGGGGCCTAGGGCTGGGCTCGGTGGTGGGGGGGTCCTCAGTGAAGGCCCCGCCCTCCCTCCAGGCTCTGACCCAGCTGCAGCTCTTCCATCGCCGCCCTTCTGGACTCGGCTTCAGCTGTCTCCCTCCCCTCCCCCACTCCCACTCAGCTTGCAGGCCGCTTCCCTGCCTTGAAAGCATGGCTCTGGCCCTGAGGGCCACAGACCTACTGGGCTTCAAGCTCAAGGCTCTGCCTGGGCCTGCTGCTTCAGCCAGGGGCTCATTTTTTCCTGGAAAGACAAAGCCATGGCCTCACCCCACGCCTGCACTTTGCCACGGCAGGCAGCCCAGATGTAGGAAAGGCTCTGTGGAGTCAGAAGTGCCGAGACAGGCAGATGGCACCAGAGGGTTTGGGGGCCAGGGCGCAACTGGGCTAGCCCCTCCTCCCGGGAGTCGGGGAGGCCCGGCCTTCCTAGTGCCCAGGCCACGGCTCCGGGGAGAAACCCGCCATGGAGGGCACGCGGGAGGCCCTCTGCCTGAGGTGGCAGGTGTCACGCCAGGGCCACTGCAAGCCTGGCTCGGCTTGCCTGCTTTCTCCAAAGGAGGCTGGCCGACCAGCCGAACCTGGCACCTGGGCCAGGCCCCTTCCAAGGGGACGAGTTCCAGAGGCTAGACCCCTGGGGGCGGCTGCCAAGTCTCCTGGGGCGTGTGCTGGGCCCCCGTCAGAGGAGGAAGCAGCCTGGTAAACGGTGTGCCAGGCCTGAGATCTGGAGGCCTCCCACAGCCGGGTCCCTGTCCTGCCCAGGCCCCCCGAGGGAGGACGATGGTCGGGCAGTGGCGAGCGGGGTGGGGCTGGCGCCGAGCCTGCCCTTGGATGCCCCGGGGAAGGGCGCCGGGGGATGGGCTGCCCCTGGCCAGGTCTGAGGGACCGACCCAGCTCGGGGCTGTCGGGGGCAGAGAGAGAACCCCCCTCCGCCCTTTCCCTTCAGGTTCTTAGGGCTGGCCAAATCCTTCCCAAGACAGCTTGTCTGGAGAAAATCAGACCCAGCTGAAGAACATGTGTCCATGGGGGAAGCCCGGGAAACTGAGTCTCCCCACACAATAGCAGAGATTCTCATCTTGCATCCTCTCCTGAGCTAATGACAAAGGTGGATGTCCCGGGTGGGTGGGCCTGTGGAATGGGAGAGGGGAGGAAGTCTATTGTCATGCAGAGGGACATGGAAAGACTTGTCTGAAGCTTATCCCCTGCACTGGGGTCAGGTCGGGAAGGGACGGCACAGAGGTGAGCAGGAACCAACCGGCCTCTCTGTGGTGGGGCTGGCCCCGGGGCAGGCGTGGGGGTGATGGCTGGAAGTGGGATGGCGCGTGAGTTGGCACCAGCCAGCGGTGGAGGCAGAGACTCAGAGGTCAGGGATCTCTCTCTCTGTCTCTGTCTCTGTCTCTCTCCCTCAGGGAGCTGAGGAGAGTAAGGTGGCGCCCCCTGCCCACCTCGCCTACCTCTCCATGGGCCCTTCTTTCTCTGGCCGCTCCGGGAGCCCTGCGGGCTTGGGTTCAACCCCCCACACACCGCACAGGCCAAGGGCGCATGCGCGACCGCCGGGGCCTAGGGCTGGCCTCGGGGGGGGGGGCGGGGGGGTCCTCAGTGAAGGCCCCGCCCTCCCTCCAGGCTCTGACCCAGCTGCAGCTCTTCCATCGCCGCCCTCCTGGACTCGGCTTCAGCTGTCTCCCTCCCCTCCCCCACTCCCACTCAGCTTGGAGGCCGCTTACCTGCCTTGAAAGCATGGCTCTGGCCCTGAGGGCCACAGACCTACTGGGCTTCAAGCTCAAGGCTCTGCCTGGGCCTGCTGCTTCGGCCAGGGGCTCATTTTTTCCTGGAAAGACAAAGCCATGGCCTCACCCCACGCCTGCACTTTGCCACGGCAGGCAGCCCAGATGTAGGAAAGGCTCTGTGGAGTCAGAAGTGCCGAGACAGGCAGATGGCACCAGAGGGTTTGGGGGCCAGGGCGCAACTGGGCTAGCCCCTCCTCCCGGGAGTCGTGGAGGCCCGGCCTTCCTAGTGCCCAGGCCACGGCTCCGGGGAGAAACCCGCCATGGAGGGCACGCGGTTGGCCCTCTGCCTGAGGTGGCAGGTGTCACGCCAGGGCCACTGCAAGCCTGGCTCGGCTTGCCTGCTTTCTCCAAAGGAGGCTGGCCGACCAGCCGAACCTGGCACCTGGGCCAGGCCCCTTCCAAGGGGACGAGTTCCAGAGGCTAGAGCCCTGGGCGCGGCTGCCAAGTCTCCTGGGGCGTGTGCTGGTCCCCCGTCAGAGGAGGAAGCAGCCTGGTAAACGGTGTGCCAGGCCTGAGATCTGGAGGCCTCCCACAGCCGGGTCCCTGTCCTGCCCAGGCCCCCCGAGGGAGGACGATGGTCGGGCAGTGGCGAGCGGGGTGGGGCTGGCGCCGAGCCTGCCCTTGGATGCCCCGGGGAAGGGCGCCGGGGGATGGGCTGCCCCTGGCCAGGTCTGAGGGACCGACCCAGCTCGGGGCTGTCGGGGGCAGAGAGAGAACCCCCCTCCGCCCTTTCCCTTCAGGTTCTTAGGGCTGGCCAAATCCTTCCCAAGACAGCTTGTCTGGAGAAAATCAGACCCAGCTGAAGAACATGTGTCCATGGGGGAAACCCGGGCAACTGAGTCTCCCCACACAATAGCAGAGATTCTCATCTTGCATCCTCTCCTGAGCTAATGACAAAGGTGGATGTCCCGGGTGGGTGGGCCTGTGGAATGGGAGAGGGGAGGAAGTCTATTGTCATGCAGAGGGACATGGAAAGACTTGTCTGAAGCTTATCCCCTGCACTGGGGTCAGGTCGGGAAGGGACGGCACAGAGGTGAGCAGGAACCAACCGGCCTCTCTGTGGTGGGGCTGGCCCCGGGGCAGGCGTGGGGGTGATGGCTGGAAGTGGGATGGCGCGTGAGTTGGCACCAGCCAGCGGTGGAGGCAGAGACTCAGAGGTCAGGGATCTCTCTCTCTGTCTCTGTCTCTGTCTCTCTCCCTCAGGGAGCTGAGGAGAGTAAGGTGGCGCCCCCTGCCCACCTCGCCTACCTCTCCATGGGCCCTTCTTTCTCTGGCCGCTCCGGGAGCCCTGCGGGCTTGGGTTCAACCCCCCACACACCGCACAGGCCAAGGGCGCATGCGCGACCGCCGGGGCCTAGGGCTGGGCTCGGTGGTGGGGGGGTCCTCAGTGAAGGCCCCGCCCTCCCTCCAGGCTCTGACCCAGCTGCAGCTCTTCCATCGCCGCCCTTCTGGACTCGGCTTCAGCTGTCTCCCTCCCCTCCTCCACTCCCACTCAGCTTGCAGGCCGCTTCCCTGCCTTGAAAGCATGGCTCTGGCCCTGAGGGCCACAGACCTACTGGGCTTCAAGCTCAAGGCTCTGCCTGGGCCTGCTGCTTCAGCCAGGGGCTCATTTTTTCCTGGAAAGACAAAGCCATGGCCTCACCCCACGCCTGCACTTTGCCACGGCAGGCAGCCCAGATGTAGGAAAGGCTCTGTGGAGTCAGAAGTGCCGAGACAGGCAGATGGCACCAGAGGGTTTGGGGGCCAGGGCGCAACTGGGCTAGCCCCTCCTCCCGGGAGTCGGGGAGGCCCGGCCTTCCTAGTGCCCAGGCCACGGCTCCGGGGAGAAACCCGCCATGGAGGGCACGCGGGAGGCCCTCTGCCTGAGGTGGCAGGTGTCACGCCAGGGCCACTGCAAGCCTGGCTCGGCTTGCCTGCTTTCTCCAAAGGAGGCTGGCCGACCAGCCGAACCTGGCACCTGGGCCAGGCCCCTTCCAAGGGGACGAGTTCCAGAGGCTAGAGCCCTGGGGGCGGCTGCCAAGTCTCCTGGGGCGTGTGCTGGGCCCCCGTCAGAGGAGGAAGCAGCCTGGTAAACGGTGTGCCAGGCCTGAGATCTGGAGGCCTCCCACAGCCGGGTCCCTGTCCTGCCCAGGCCCCCCGAGGGAGGACGATGGTCGGGCAGTGGCGAGCGGGGTGGGGCTGGCGCCGAGCCTGCCCTTGGATGCCCCGGGGAAGGGCGCCGGGGGATGGGCTGCCCCTGGCCAGGACTGAGGGACCGACCCAGCTCGGGGCTGTCGGGGGCAGAGAGAGAACCCCCCTCCGCCCTTTCCCTTCAGGTTCTTAGGGCTGGCCAAATCCTTCCCAAGACAGCTTGTCTGGAGAAAATCAGACCCAGCTGAAGAACATGTGTCCATGGGGGAAGCCCGGGCAACTGAGTCTCCCCACACAATAGCAGAGATTCTCATCTTGCATCCTCTCCTGAGCTAATGACAAAGGTGGATGTCCCGGGTGGGTGGGCCTGTGGAATGGGAGAGGGGAGGAAGTCTATTGTCATGCAGAGGGACATGGAAAGACTTGTCTGAAGCTTATCCCCTGCACTGGGGTCAGGTCGGGAAGGGACGGCACAGAGGTGAGCAGGAACCAACCGGCCTCTCTGTGGTGGGGCTGGCCCCGGGGCAGGCGTGGGGGTGATGGCTGGAAGTGGGATGGCGCGTGAGTTGGCACCAGCCAGCGGTGGAGGCAGAGACTCAGAGGTCAGGGATCTCTCTCTCTGTCTCTGTCTCTGTCTCTCTCCCTCAGGGAGCTGAGGAGAGTAAGGTGGCGCCCCCTGCCCACCTCGCCTACCTCTCCATGGGCCCTTCTTTCTCTGGCCGCTCCGGGAGCCCTGCGGGCTTGGGTTCAACCCCCCACACACCGCACAGGCCAAGGGCGCATGCGCGACCGCCGGGGCCTAGGGCTGGCCTCGGGGGGGGGGGGGGGTCCTCAGTGAAGGCCCCGCCCTCCCTCCAGGCTCTGACCCAGCTGCAGCTCTTCCATCGCCGCCCTTCTGGACTCGGCTTCAGCTGTCTCCCTCCCCTCCCCCACTCCCACTCAGCTTGCAGGCCGCTTCCCTGCCTTGAAAGCATGGCTCTGGCCCTGAGGGCCACAGACCTACTGGGCTTCAAGCTCAAGGCTCTGCCTGGGCCTGCTGCTTCGGCCAGGGGCTCATTTTTTCCTGGAAAGACAAAGCCATGGCCTCACCCCACGCCTGCACTTTGCCACGGCAGGCAGCCCAGATGTAGGAAAGGCTCTGTGGAGTCAGAAGTGCCGAGACAGGCAGATGGCACCAGAGGGTTTGGGGGCCAGGGCGCAACTGGGCTAGCCCCTCCTCCCGGGAGTCGGGGAGGCCCGGCCTTCCTAGTGCCCAGGCCACGGCTCCGGGGAGAAACCCGCCATGGAGGGCACGCGGGAGGCCCTCTGCCTGAGGTGGCAGGTGTCACGCCAGGGCCACTGCAAGCCTGGCTCGGCTTGCCTGCTTTCTCCAAAGGAGGCTGGCCGACCAGCCGAACCTGGCACCTGGGCCAGGCCCCTTCCAAGGGGACGAGTTGCAGAGGCTAGAGCCCTGGGGGCGGCTGCCAAGTCTCCTGGGGCGTGTGCTGGGCCCCCGTCAGAGGAGGAAGCAGCCTGGTAAACGGTGTGCCAGGCCTGAGATCTGGAGGCCTCCCACAGCCGGGTCCCTGTCCTGCCCAGGCCCCCCGAGGGAGGACGATGGTCGGGCAGTGGCGAGCGGGGTGGGGCTGGCGCCGAGCCTGCCCTTGGATGCCCCGGGGAAGGGCGCCGGGGGATGGGCTGCCCCTGGCCAGGTCTGAGGGACCGACCCAGCTCGGGGCTGTCGGGGGCAGAGAGAGAACCCCCCTCCGCCCTTTCCCTTCAGGTTCTTAGGGCTGGCCAAATCCTTCCCAAGACAGCTTGTCTGGAGAAAATCAGACCCAGCTGAAGAACATGTGTCCATGGGGGAAGCCCGGGAAACTGAGTCTCCCCACACAATAGCAGAGATTCTCATCTTGCATCCTCTCCTGAGCTAATGACAAAGGTGGATGTCCCGGGTGGGTGGGCCTGTGGAATGGGAGAGGGGAGGAAGTCTATTGTCATGCAGAGGGACATGGAAAGACTTGTCTGAAGCTTATCCCCTGCACTGGGGTCAGGTCGGGAAGGGACGGCACAGAGGTGAGCAGGAACCAACCGGCCTCTCTGTGGTGGGGCTGGCCCCGGGGCAGGCGTGGGGGTGATGGCTGGAAGTGGGATGGCGCGTGAGTTGGCACCAGCCAGCGGTGGAGGCAGAGACTCAGAGGTCAGGGATCTCTCTCTCTGTCTCTGTCTCTGTCTCTCTCCCTCAGGGAGCTGAGGAGAGTAAGGTGGCGCCCCCTGCCCACCTCGCCTACCTCTCCATGGGCCCTTCTTTCTCTGGCCGCTCCGGGAGCCCTGCGGGCTTGGGTTCAACCCCCCACACACCGCACAGGCCAAGGGCACATGCGCGACCGCCGGGGGCCTAGGGCTGGCCTCGGGGGTGGGGGGGTCCTCAGTGAAGGCCCCGCCCTCCCTCCAGTCCCTGACCCAGCTGCAGCTCTTCCATCGCCGCCCTTCTGGACTCGGCTTCAGCTGTCTCCCTCCCCTCCCCCACTCCCACTCAGCTTGCAGGCCGCTTCCCTGCCTTGAAAGCATGGCTCTGGCCCTGAGGGCCACAGACCTACTGGGCTTCAAGCTCAAGGCTCTGCCTGGGCCTGCTGCTTCGGCCAGGGGCTCATTTTTTCCTGGAAAGACAAAGCCATGGCCTCACCCCACGCCTGCACTTTGCCACGGCAGGCAGCCCAGATGTAGGAAAGGCTCTGTGGACTCAGAAGTGCCGAGACAGGCAGATGGCACCAGAGGGTTTGGGGGCCAGGGCGCAACTGGGCTAGCCCCTCCTCCCGGGAGTCGTGGAGGCCCGGCCTTCCTAGTGCCCAGGCCACGGCTCCGGGGAGAAACCCGCCATGGAGGGCACGCGGTTGGCCCTCTGCCTGAGGTGGCAGGTGTCACGCCAGGGCCACTGCAAGCCTGGCTCGGCTTGCCTGCTTTCTCCAAAGGAGGCTGGCCGACCAGCCGAACCTGGCACCTGGGCCAGGCCCCTTCCAAGGGGACGAGTTCCAGAGGCTAGAGCCCTGGGCGCGGCTGCCAAGTCTCCTGGGGTGTGTGCTGGTCCCCCGTCAGAGGAGGAAGCAGCCTGGTAAACGGTGTGCCAGGCCTGAGATCTGGAGGCCTCCCACAGCCGGGTCCCTGTCCTGCCCAGGCCCCCCGAGGGAGGACGATGGTCGGGTAGTGGCGAGCGGGGTGGGACTGGCGCCGAGCCTGCCCTTGGATGCCCCGGGGAAGGGCGCCGGGGGATGGGCTGCCCCTGGCCAGGTCTGAGGGACCGACCCAGCTCGGGGCTGTCGGGGGCAGAGAGAGAACCCCCCTCCGCCCTTTCCCTTCAGGTTCTTAGGGCTGGCCAAATCCTTCCCAAGACAGCTTGTCTGGAGAAAATCAGACCCAGCTGAAGAACATGTGTCCATGGGGGAAGCCCGGGAAACTGAGTCTCCCCACACAATAGCAGAGATTCTCATCTTGCATCCTCTCCTGAGCTAATGACAAAGGTGGATGTCCCGGGTGGGTGGGCCTGTGGAATGGGAGAGGGGAGGAAGTCTATTGTCATGCAGAGGGACATGGAAAGACTTGTCTGAAGCTTATCCCCTGCACTGGGGTCAGGTCGGGAAGGGACGGCACAGAGGTGAGCAGGAACCAACCGGCCTCTCTGTGGTGGGGCTGGCCCCGGGGCAGGCGTGGAGGTGATGGCTGGAAGTGGGATGGCGCGTGAGTTGGCACCAGCCAGCGGTGGAGGCAGAGACTCAGAGGTCAGGGATCTCTCTCTCTGTCTCTGTCTCTCTCCCTCAGGGAGCTGAGGAGAGTAAGGTGGCGCCCCCTGCCCACCTCGCCTACCTCTCCATGGGCCCTTCTTTCTCTGGCCGCTCCGGGAGCCCTGCGGGCTTGGGTTCAACCCCCCACACACCGCACAGGCCAAGGGCGCATGCGCGACCGCCGGGGCCTAGGGCTGGCCTCGGGTGGGGGGGTCCTCAGTGAAGGCCCCGCCCTCCCTCCAGGCTCTGACCCAGCTGCAGCTCTTCCATCGCCGCCCTTCTGGACTCGGCTTCAGCTGTCTCCCTCCCCTCCCCCACTCCCACTCAGCTTGCAGGCCGCTTCCCTGCCTTGAAAGCATGGCTCTGGCCCTGAGGGCCACAGACCTACTGGGCTTCAAGCTCAAGGCTCTGCCTGGGCCTGCTGCTTCAGCCAGGGGCTCATTTTTTCCTGGAAAGACAAAGCCATGGCCTCACCCCACGCCTGCACTTTGCCACGGCAGGCAGCCCAGATGTAGGAAAGGCTCTGTGGAGTCAGAAGTGCCGAGACAGGCAGATGGCACCAGAGGGTTTGGGGGCCAGGGCGCAACTGGGCTAGCCCCTCCTCCCGGGAGTCGGGGAGGCCCGGCCTTCCTAGTGCCCAGGCCACGGCTCCGGGGAGAAACCCGCCATGGAGGGCACGCGGGAGGCCCTCTGCCTGAGGTGGCAGGTGTCACGCCAGGGCCACTGCAAGCCTGGCTCGGCTTGCCTGCTTTCTCCAAAGGAGGCTGGCCGACCAGCCGAACCTGGCACCTGGGCCAGGCCCCTTCCAAGGGGACGAGTTCCAGAGGCTAGAGCCCTGGGGGCGGCTGCCAAGTCTCCTGGGGCGTGTGCTGGGCCCCCGTCAGAGGAGGAAGCAGCCTGGTAAACGGTGTGCCAGGCCTGAGATCTGGAGGCCTCCCACAGCCGGGTCCCTGTCCTGCCCAGGCCCCCCGAGGGAGGACGATGGTCGGGCAGTGGCGAGCGGGGTGGGGCTGGCGCCGAGCCTGCCCTTGGATGCCCCGGGGAAGGGCGCCGGGGGATGGGCTGCCCCTGGCCAGGTCTGAGGGACCGACCCAGCTCGGGGCTGTCGGGGGCAGAGAGAGAACCCCCCTCCGCCCTTTCCCTTCAGGTTCTTAGGGCTGGCCAAATCCTTCCCAAGACAGCTTGTCTGGAGAAAATCAGACCCAGCTGAAGAACATGTGTCCATGGGGGAAGCCCGGGAAACTGAGTCTCCCCACACAATAGCAGAGATTCTCATCTTGCATCCTCTCCTGAGCTAATGACAAAGGTGGATGTCCCGGGTGGGTGGGCCTGTGGAATGGGAGAGGGGAGGAAGTCTATTGTCATGCAGAGGGACATGGAAAGACTTGTCTGAAGCTTATCCCCTGCACTGGGGTCAGGTCGGGAAGGGACGGCACAGAGGTGAGCAGGAACCAACCGGCCTCTCTGTGGTGGGGCTGGCCCCGGGGCAGGCGTGGGGGTGATGGCTGGAAGTGGGATGGCGCGTGAGTTGGCACCAGCCAGCGGTGGAGGCAGAGACTCAGAGGTCAGGGATCTCTCTCTCTGTCTCTGTCTCTGTCTCTCTCCCTCAGGGAGCTGAGGAGAGTAAGGTGGCGCCCCCTGCCCACCTCGCCTACCTCTCCATGGGCCCTTCTTTCTCTGGCCGCTCCGGGAGCCCTGCGGGCTTGGGTTCAACCCCCCACACACCGCACAGGCCAAGGGCGCATGCGCGACCGCCGGGGCCTAGGGCTGGGCTCGGTGGTGGGGGGGTCCTCAGTGAAGGCCCCGCCCTCCCTCCAGGCTCTGACCCAGCTGCAGCTCTTCCATCGCCGCCCTTCTGGACTCGGCTTCAGCTGTCTCCCTCCCCTCCCCCACTCCCACTCAGCTTGCAGGCCGCTTCCCTGCCTTGAAAGCATGGCTCTGGCCCTGAGGGCCACAGACCTACTGGGCTTCAAGCTCAAGGCTCTGCCTGGGCCTGCTGCTTCGGCCAGGGGCTCATTTTTTCCTGGAAAGACAAAGCCATGGCCTCACCCCACGCCTGCACTTTGCCACGGCAGGCAGCCCAGATGTAGGAAAGGCTCTGTGGAGTCAGAAGTGCCGAGACAGGCAGATGGCACCAGAGGGTTTGGGGGCCAGGGCGCAACTGGGCTAGCCCCTCCTCCCGGGAGTCGGGGAGGCCCGGCCTTCCTAGTGCCCAGGCCACGGCTCCGGGGAGAAACCCGCCATGGAGGGCACGCGGGAGGCCCTCTGCCTGAGGTGGCAGGTGTCACGCCAGGGCCACTGCAAGCCTGGCTCGGCTTGCCTGCTTTCTCCAAAGGAGGCTGGCCGACCAGCCGAACCTGGCACCTGGGCCAGGCCCCTTCCAAGGGGACGAGTTCCAGAGGCTAGAGCCCTGGGGGCGGCTGCCAAGTCTCCTGGGGCGTGTGCTGGGCCCCCGTCAGAGGAGGAAGCAGCCTGGTAAACGGTGTGCCAGGCCTGAGATCTGGAGGCCTCCCACAGCCGGGTCCCTGTCCTGCCCAGGCCCCCCGAGGGAGGACGATGGTCGGGCAGTGGCGAGCGGGGTGGGGCTGGCGCCGAGCCTGCCCTTGGATGCCCCGGGGAAGGGCGCCGGGGGATGGGCTGCCCCTGGCCAGGTCTGAGGGACCGACCCAGCTCGGGGCTGTCGGGGGCAGAGAGAGAACCCCCCTCCGCCCTTTCCCTTCAGGTTCTTAGGGCTGGCCAAATCCTTCCCAAGACAGCTTGTCTGGAGAAAATCAGACCCAGCTGAAGAACATGTGTCCATGGGGGAAGCCCGGGAAACTGAGTCTCCCCACACAATAGCAGAGATTCTCATCTTGCATCCTCTCCTGAGCTAATGACAAAGGTGGATGTCCCGGGTGGGTGGGGCCTGTGGAATGGGAAGAGGGGAGGAAGTCTATTGTCATGCAGAGGGACATGGAAAGACTTGTCTGAAGCTTATCCCCTGCACTGGGGTCAGGTCGGGAAGGGGACGGCACAGAGGTGAGCAGGAACCAACCGGCCTCTCTGTGGTGGGGCTGGCCCCGGGGCAGGCGTGGGGGGTGATGGCTGGAAGTGGGATGGCGCGGTGAGTTGGCACCAGCCAGCTGGTGGAGGCAGAGACTCAGAGGTCAGGGATCTCTCTCTCTGTCTCTGTCTCTGTCTCTCTCCCTCAGGGAGCTGAGGAGAGTAAGGTGGCGCCCCCTGCCCACCTCGCCTACCTCTCCATGGGCCCTTCTTTCTCTGGCCGCTCCGGGAGCCCTGCGGGCTTGGGTTCAACCCCCCACACACCGCACAGGCCAAGGGCGCATGCGCGACCGCCGGGGCCTAGGGCTGGCCTCGGGGGTGGGGGGGTCCTCAGTGAAGGCCCCGCCCTCCCTCCAGTCCCTGACCCAGCTGCAGCTCTTCCATCGCCGCCCTTGTGGACTCGGCTTCAGCTGTCTCCCTCCCCTCCCCCACTCCCACTCAGCTTGCAGGCCGCTTCCCTGCCTTGAAAGCATGGCTCTGGCCCTGAGGGCCACAGACCTACTGGGCTTCAAGCTCAAGGCTCTGCCTGGGCCTGCTGCTTCGGCCAGGGGCTCATTTTTTTCCTGGAAAGACAAAGCCATGGCCTCACCCCACGCCTGCACTTTGCCACGGCAGGCAGCCCAGATGTAGGAAAGGCTCTGTGGAGTCAGAAGTGCCGAGACAGGCAGATGGCACCAGAGGGTTTGGGGGCCAGGGCGCAACTGGGCTAGCCCCTCCTCCCGGGAGTCGTGGAGGCCCGGCCTTCCTAGTGCCCAGGCCACGGCTCCGGGGAGAAACCCGCCATGGAGGGCACGCGGTTGGCCCTCTGCCTGAGGTGGCAGGTGTCACGCCAGGGCCACTGCAAGCCTGGCTCGGCTTGCCTGCTTTCTCCAAAGGAGGCTGGCCGACCAGCCGAACCTGGCACCTGGGCCAGGCCCCTTCCAAGGGGACGAGTTCCAGAGGCTAGAGCCCTGGGCGCGGCTGCCAAGTCTCCTGGGGCGTGTGCTGGTCCCCCGTCAGAGGAGGAAGCAGCCTGGTAAACGGGTGTGGCCAGGCCTGAGATCTGGAGCCTCCCACAGCCGGGTCCCCTGTCCTGCCCAGGCCCCCCCGAGGGAGGACGATGGTCGGGTAGTGGCGAGCGGGGTGGGACTGGCGCCGAGCCTGCCCTTGGATGCCCCGGGGAAGGGCGCCGGGGATGGGCTGCCCCTGGCCAGGTCTGAGGGACCGACCCAGCTCGGTGGGCTGTCGGGGCTGTCGGGGGCAGAGAGAGAACCCCCCTCCGCCCTTTCCCTTCAGGTTCTTAGGGCTGGCCAAATCCTTCCCAAGACAGCTTGTCTGGAGAAAATCAGACCAGCTGAAGAACATGTGTCCATGGGGGAAGCCCGGGAAACTGAGTCTCCCACACAATAGCAGAGATTCTCATCTTGCATCCTCTCCTGAGCTAATGACAAAGGTGGATGTCCCGGGTGGGTGGGCCTGTGGAATGGGAGAGGGGAGGAAGTCTATTGTCATGCAGAGGGACATGGAAAGACTTGTCTGAAGCTTATCCCCTGCACTGGGGTCAGGTCGGGAAGGGACGGCACAGAGGTGAGCAGGAACCAACCGGCCTCTCTGTGGTGGGGCTGGCCCCGGGGCAGGCGTGGGGGTGATGGCTGGAAGTGGGGGATGGCGCTGTGAGTTGGCACCAGCCAGCGGTGGAGGCAGAGACTCAGAGGTCAGGGATCTCTCTCTCTGTCTCTGTCTCTCTCCCTCAGGGAGCTGAGGAGAGTAAGGGTGGCGCCCCCTGCCCACCTCGCCTACCTCTCCATGGGCCCTTCTTTCTCTGGCCGCCTCCGGGGAGCCCTGCGGGCTTGGGTTCAACCCCCCACACACCGCACAGGCCAAGGGCGCATGCGCGACCGCCGGGGCCTAGGGCTGGCCTCGGGTGGGGGGGTCCTCAGTGAAGGCCCCGCCCTCCTCCAGGCTCTGACCCAGCTGCAGCTCTTCCATCGCCGCCCTTCTGGACTCGGCTTCAGCTGTCTGCCTCCCCTCCCCCACTCCCACTCAGCTTGCAGGCCGCTTCCCTGCCTTGAAAGCATGGCTCTGGCCCTGAGGGCCACAGACCTACTGGGCTTCAAGCTCAAGGCTCTGCCTGGGCCTGCTGCTTCGGCCAGGGGCTCATTTTTTCCTGGAAAGACAAAGCCATGGCCTCACCCCACGCCTGCACTTTGCCACGGCAGGCAGCCCAGATGTAGGAAAGGCTCTGTGGAGTCAGAAGTGCCGAGACAGGCAGATGGCACCAGAGGGTTTGGGGGCCAGGGCGCAACTGGGCTAGCCCCTCCTCCCGGGAGTCGGGGAGGCCCGGCCTTCCTAGTGCTCAGGCCACGGCTCCGGGGGAGAAACCCGCCATGGAGGGCACGCGGGAGGCCCTCTGCCTGAGGTGGCAGGTGTCACGCCAGGGCCACAGCAAGCCTGGCTCGGCTTGCCTGCTTTCTCCAAAGGAGGCTGGCCGACCAGCCCGAACCTGGCACCTGGGCCAGGCCCCTTCCAAGGGGACGAGTTCCAGAGGGCTAGAGCCCTGGGGGCGGCTGCCAAGTCTCCTGGGGCGTGTGCTGGGCCCCCGTC
Organism: Diceros bicornis minor; assembly: GCF_020826845.1. Classification (NCBI taxonomy): domain Eukaryota; kingdom Metazoa; phylum Chordata; class Mammalia; order Perissodactyla; family Rhinocerotidae; genus Diceros; species Diceros bicornis. The sequence goes on along the minus strand of NW_026690990.1, from coordinate 1,772 downwards.
AGAGGAGGAAGCAGCCTGGTAAACGGTGTGCCAGGCCTGAGATCTGGAGGCCTCCCACAGCCGGGTCCCTGTCCTGCCCCAGGCCCCCCGAGGGAGGACGATGGTCGGGCAGTGGCGAGCGGGGTGGGGCTGGCGCCGAGCCTGCCCTTGGATGCCCCGGGGGAAGGGCGCCGGGGGATGGGCTGCCCCTGGCCAGGTCTGAGGGACCGACCCAGCTCGGGGCTGTCGGGGGCAGAGAGAGAACCCCCCTCCGCCCTTTTCCCTTCAGGTTCTTAGGGCTGGCCAAATCCTTCCCAAGACAGCTTGTCTGGAGAAAATCAGACCCAGCTGAAGAACATGTGTCCATGGGGGAAACCGGGAAACTGAGTCTCCCCACACAATAGCAGAGATTCTCATCTTGCATCCTCTCCTGAGCTAATGACAAAGGTGGATGTCCCGGGTGGGTGGGCCTGTGGAATGGGAGAGGGGAGGAAGTCTATTGTCATGCAGAGGGACATGGAAAGACTTGTCTGAAGCTTATCCCCTGCACTGGGGTCAGGTCGGGAAGGGACGGCACAGAGGTGAGCAGGAACCAACCGGCCTCTCTGTGGGTGGGGCTGGCCCCGGGGCAGGCGTGGGGGTGATGGCTGGAAGTGGGGATGGCGCGTGAGTTGGCACCAGCCAGCGGTGGAGGCAGAGACTCAGAGGTCAGGGATCTCTCTCTCTGTCTCTGTCTCTGTCTCTCTCCCTCAGGGAGCTGAGGAGAGTAAGGGTGGCGCCCCCTGCCCACCTCGCCTACCTCTCCATGGGCCCTTCTTTCTCTGGCCGCTCCCGGGAGCCCTGCGGGCTTGGGTTCAACCCCCCACACTCCGCACAGGCCAAGGGCGGGCATGCGCGACCGCCGGGGCCTAGGGCTGGCCTCGGGGGGGGGGGGGCGGGGGGTCCTCAGTGAAGGCCCCGCCCTCCCTCCAGGCTCTGACCCAGCTGCAGCTCTTCCATCGCCGCCCTCCTGGACTCGGCTTCAGCTGTCTCCCTCCCCTCCCCCACTCCCACTCAGCTTGGAGGCCGCTTACCTGCCTTGAAAGCATGGCTCTGGCCCTGAGGGCCACAGACCTACTGGGCTTCAAGCTCAAGGCTCTGCCTGGGCCTGCTGCTTCGGCCAGGGGCTCATTTTTTCCTGGAAAGACAAAGCCATGGCCTCACCCCACGCCTGCACTTTGCCACGGCAGGCAGCCCAGATGTAGGAAAGGCTCTGTGGAGTCAGAAGTGCCGAGACAGGCAGATGGCACCAGAGGGTTTGGGGGCCAGGGCGCAACTGGGCTAGCCCCTCCTCCCGGGAGTCGTGGAGGCCCGGCCTTACTAGTGCCCAGGCCACGGCTCCGGGGAGAAACCCCGCCATGGAGGGCACGCGGTTGGCCCTCTGCCTGAGGGTGGCAGGTGTCACGCCAGGGCCACTGCAAGCCTGGCTCGGCTTGCCTGCTTTCTCCAAAGGGAGGCTGGCCGACCCAGCCGAACCTGGCACCTGGGCCAGGCCCCTTCCAAGGGGACGAGTTCCAGAGGCTAGAGCCCTGGGCGCGGCTGCCAAGTCTCCTGGGCGTGTGCTGGTCCCCCGTCAGAGGAGGAAGCAGCCTGGTAAACGGTGTGCCAGGCCTGAGATCTGGAGGCCTCCCACAGCCGGGTCCCTGTCCTGCCCAGGGCCCCCCGAGGGGAGGACGATGGTCGGGTAGTGGCGAGCGGGGTGGGACTGGCGCCGAGCCTGCCCTTGGATGCCCCGGGAAGGGCGCCGGGGGATG
>NW_026690989.1:20000-29668 GCF_020826845.1 Diceros bicornis minor | reverse complement strand
CAGGAAACGGCTCACATCTTTTCACGTGCAGATTTGTAAATTCATCGGTTATCTCCTCCTCTCCATGTGAGATGCCTGCTCTGTCTTTTTGTTTATTGTGTATTTGGATTTTTTTTTTTCCCAAGATACTGCTACTGCATTTTGAGGGTTCTTTACAAATTCCAATCAGAGGTGTGGTTTGCACAGATTTTCTGCCCCCAGACTCTGTCCTTGGTCGTTTCGTCCTCTTAAGAGGGTGTTTCACAGAACCTAGGAGTTTAATTTTGATGATTTCCAATGTCTCCATTTCTTTTTATGGATCACGCTTCTGAGGTCAAGTCTTAAAATCTCTTTGCTGGCCCTGTACCCCCAATTCTTTCTCTTAGAATTCTTCCTCCTACAGCATGTTCTAGTTTTACTTCTTACATGGAAGTTGTTACTCCTGAGGTCCCGGTTGCCGTGACGAATGAAGCTCAACTCCCCTCTCTGCCTATTTCTCAAAGGCCTGAGGCTGGACTACTGCTACAGATTCTTCTGATTTCGTGCTAAATGGACCCACCCGCACCCTCCCGTCCTGCCAGACCGGACCCTTGCACAAAAATCTCCACTTGAAGAGTGTTTTCACCTTAACCAGGACATAAACACCACCCGTGTCCCCACCACCACAAGCCCCCGCCCCTCCCCCGGCTCCCTCCCAACCCGTATAGCTAACACCCATGAAACAAAAATCTCCTGCTACCTCATCCACTTGAGAAGAGTCAGTCTCCTCTAAAGACCTTATCCTCGATGACTTACTGCTGCCTCCCTTTCCCTGGCACAATTCTCTCCCTGGATGTGCCCCATCTTAGACTCGCACAGCTCCACCGCTCGGGGGAGCTGGAGACGATATCCAAATTGGCTCAGACGGTAGCCTCCTCGTTTCAAAATGACCTACGCGTGACATCGGCCGTAAACGTGGTCCAGAAATCAGTGACTTTCGTGTGCCTCCGGTGAAATCCGGAGACCCTGGCATCTGGAACACATCTTCTCCACGTCCTTCAAACCTTTGCTCTCCCTCTTTACCCCTGATAGCCCGCCCGATGGTTCACGGGGAAATGAGATCCCGTCTGGCAAGAGCCGAGTCGTCTCCCCACCACGTGCGAAAAGAAAAGGCACGGGCCCACCCCCGCCCATCTTATCCTTCTTCACCCACACCATCGTGTCATAAAAATGAGTGCCCCAGAAAAACGTGTCCCTCCTCCTGTCAAAAGCTGAAACCTCGGGTCAAACACTGAGACGGAAAGGACGCTGGGGTATTGTTTTGAGCTACACACAGACGCTTTTAAAGAGGACGACAACAACAAACGAGCAAAACCTTACCCCCATCAGGGAGCAGGTGCAAGAATGGAGTGCTGACTGACCCTCCTTCTTTGCTTCCTGGAAGCAGGAGGTCGGTCAACCAACCAACCAACCACCCTCCCCTCCACACACACACCCCGAGGAAGATGTCCTCTCTATCCCAGGAGGAGAGTGACGTTCTTATCTTATTGGCAAGGTCGGGAAGTTGAGGATGAGAGAATTCTGTACAAACGGACCTCGTTAACGATGTTTACTCTTCCAATCCACGAGCATGGAACATCTTTCCATCTCTTTCTTCTTCGATTTCTCTCGGTAACGTCTTACAGTTTTCAGCGTATAGGTCTTTCACCTCCTCGGTAAAGTCTATTCCTTGCTATTTTCTTCTTTGTGCGGTGATTGTAAATGGGAGTGTATTCTCAACTTCACTTTCCACTAGTTTGTCGTTAGTGTGTCGAAATGTAACTGATTTCTGTCTGTTGATTTGTATCTTGCAACTCGACTGTATTTGTTGATTATTTCCAGGAGGTTTTCGGTGGATTCCTGAGGGTTTTCTATATAGAGAATCGTGTCACCCGCCAATAGTGAGAGTTTCACTTCTGCCTGTCCGACTTGGATCCCTTTTATTTCCTTTTCTTGCCTCATCGATCTGGCTCAGACTTCCAGGAGTATGCCGAATAAGAGTGGTGAGAGCTGGCATCCTTGTCTTGTTCACGTTCTCAGAGGAATGGCTTTCAGTTTTTCTCCGTTGAGTATGAGGTTGGGCTGTGGGTTTGCCATGTGTGGCCTTCATTCTGTTGAGGTACTTTCCTTCCATGCCCATTTTCTCGAGAGTTTCTATCATAAATGGATGTTGGATCTTGTCCAATGCTTCCTCTGCCTCTATTGAGATGGTCACGTGGTTTTTATTCCTCATTTTGTTAACGTGGTGTGTTCACCTTGATTGATTTGTGGACGTGGAACCATCCCCACATGCCTGGAATAAATCCCGCTGGGTCGTGGTGGATGATGTCTCTTGTGGGGATGTGTTGTATTCGAGTCGTTAATATTTCCCTGAGGATTTTTGCATCGATGTTCATCAGTGATATTGGCCTGTATTTTTCTTGTTCTATGCTGTCCTTGTCCGGTTCGGATGTCAGAGTAATATTGGCCTCGTAGAATGAGTTAGGAAGCTTCCCCTCCTCTTTAATTTTTTGGAAGAATTTGAGAAGGGCAGATATTGAGTCTTATTTGGATGTTTGGTAGAACTCACCAGGGGAGCTGTCTTGCTCTGGACTTTTCTTTTCTGAGAGGTTTTTGATTACCGTTTCAATCTCTTTACTTGTGATTGGTCTATTCAGATTCTCTCTTCTTCTTCTTCTTCTTCTTCTTCTTCTTCTTCTTCTTCTTCTTCTTCTTCTTCTTCTTCTCCTCCTCCTCCTCCTCCTCCTCCTCCTCCTCCTCCTCCTCCCTCCTCCTCCTCCTCCTCCTTCTTCTGGAGGAAGATTGGCCCTGCGATAACATCTGTTGCCAATCTTCCTCTTTTTTCTCCCCAAAGCCCCACTACATAGCTCTGTATCATAGTTGTAGAGTTGTAGCTCTTCTATGTGGGACGCCACCTCAGCATGGCTTCATGAGCGGTGAGTAGGTCCACACCCAGGATCCGAACCAGGGAACCTGGGCCACCACAGCGGAATGGGTGAACTTAACCGCTACGTCACCGGGCGGGCCCTCTCTCTTTCTTCTTGATTCAGTTTTGGGAGGTCGCAGGATTCTAAGAACTTATCCATTTCTTCTAGGTTATCATCCTGTCTGTGGGCGTATAGCTTTTCATAACAGTCTCTTATAATCCTTTGCATTCCTGTGGTGTCTGTTGTAACTTCTCTTCTTTCCTTTCTGATTTTATCTATTTCAGTCTTCTCTCTTTTTTTCTCAGTGATTCTGGCTGAGGGTTTGCCCATTTTGTTTATCTTCTCAAAGAACTGGATCTTAGTTTCCTTTCTATTTTATGTATGTATTTTTTTAGTCTCTATTTCATTAATGTCTGCTGTGATTTTTATTATTTCCTTCCTTCTACTGACTTTGGGCTTTGTTTGGTCTTTTTCTAGTTCCTTTAGGTATAGGGCAAGCTTGTTTATTTGAGATTTTTCTTGTTTGTTGAGGTAGGCCTGTTTTTCTATTCATTTCCCTCTTAGCGCTGCTTTTGCTGCAGCCCATAAGTTTTGGTATGTTGTGTTTTCATTTTGATTTGTCTCTAGGTATATTTTTTTAACTCTAGTGAGGGATTACTATTTTTTTTGGGGGGGGGGCCTGGGAAACATTTGCCCTGAGCTAACATCTGTTGCTCATCTTCCTCTTTTATTTACTTCCTCCCCAAAGCCCTGATACATAGTTGTCTATTCTAGTTGTAAGTCCTTCTAGTTCTTCTACGAGAGCCACCACCACGGCATGACTACTGACCAAGGAGTGGCGTGGTTCCACGCCTGGGAACCGAACCTGGGTTGCCGAAGTGGAGTGCACCAAACTGTAACCCCTAGGCCGTCATGGCTGGCCCAACGTTTTCTGATTTCTCCTGTGATTTCCTCATTGATCCAACAGTTGTTCAGTAGCCCGTTGTTTAGTTTCCACATGTTTGTGACACATATTGAGGCCCTGAGCTAACATCTATTAACAATCTTCCTCCTATTTTCCTTTCTTTTCTCCCCAAAGCCCCAGTAGATAGTTGTATGTCATACTTGTCCATTCTTCTAGTGACTCTATGTGGGATGCCACCTCAGCACGGCTTTAAGAGTGGTGTGTGTGTCTGAGCCCGTGATCCGAACCAGTGAACCCTGGGCCACTGAGGTGGAGCATGCGAACTTAACTGCTACGTCACTGGGCTGGGCGGTCCCCTAAAAATTCTAATTAATGTATGTGATTAGGGGGCCGGCCCTGTGGCGTAGCGGTTAAGTGCTCCCGCTCCGCTGCTGGCGGCCCGGGTTCAGATCCCGGGCGCACACCGACGCACGGCTTGTCAGGCCATGCTGTGGCGGCATCCCACATAAAGTGGAGGAAGATGGGCACGGATGTTAGCTCAGGGCCAGTCTTCCTCAGCAAAAAGAGGAGGATTGGCATGGATGTTAGCTCAGGGCTGATCTTCCTCACACACACACAAAAATATGTATATGTGACTAAAGCTACTAAAAATTAATAAGGGAAACACCTTCATATTCAAGGAAAAGGAAGAAGGGTGTTTTCAGTAAAGACGGTATAAAAAGTAAAGTTTTTTTAAAAAATAACTTTATTTATTTTTCCCCCAAAGCCCCAGTGGATAGTTGTATGTCATAGCTGCACGTCCTTCTAGTTGCCGTACGTGGGATGCGGCCCCAGCATGGCCGGAGAAGCGGTGCGTCGGTGCGCGCCCGGGATCCGAACCCGGGCCGCCAGTAGCGGAGCGCGCACACTTAACCGCTAAGCCACGAGGCCCGCCCGGTCAAGGGTCTTTTGTGTGTTTGCTTGCTTGCCTGTGGATGTTCAGTCGCCCTACTCCCATTTGATGGAGAGGCCATCTTTTTACTCCCGTGGGTTGCTTTTGCATGATGGCCAAAATTCAGTTTTGGCAGGTTTGGCCGGTTCTGTGAAACAATTAATGTTATTATTTTTAACCGGCAAAAGATCTACAACTTTCTTCGTGAAACAATTAATGTTATTATTTTTAACCGGCAAAAGATCTACAACTTTCTTCGTGAAACAATTAATGTTATTATTTTTAACCGGCAAAAGATCTACACCTTTCTTCGTTTTCTAGTTTCAGGGAACAGTTCAACAGGTATCTCATCTCAAACACACGCACGTGCAGACGCACACACACACACTCGCAGCGTGGCCTTGTACGGACGTACTGGAACCTGATCTGTTGAGCGGATGGCTGTGAAGTCTCTTCCCCCACCCCCCACCACTTTCTGTGGGTCTGCTCGCTTGTCACGACGGTAAGGACCGCTGACATCGATATTCTGGTCGCCACTGGTGCATTTGCACCCACGCTCCCCAGCCCCGCGCGCTGTCTCGGGACTGTGTCGCGGCCCGCGCGGAGGGAGACACGTTTGTGTCTCTTCAACCTCCGTGCGGTCAGGCGTCGCCGTCGTTTCCCCGGCGGCCTCTGGGCTTTGCCTGCCTGCCTTGGGAAGCCGTCGCGGGTTGGAAGTGACGGGATGCGGACAGTTGCTCCGTCGTTCCCCTGTCGTCGTCGTCCTCTGACGACTCGCCCGGTTTCGTTTTGGCGGTGCCCCGCCCGCCGCGTTTCCCTGAGTCCTCCCGGGAGCCCGGGAAGCGCTCGGGGCCACCCCGGGAAGCCAGCCGGTGCCGGCAGTCCCGGCGCCCCTGCTGGCGTCTCTGAGGGAATGTTCCCCGTCCCCTCACGGGCGAGCGCCCGAAGCACACACGTTTTCCGAGTCCCTCTCCGGCGGCCGGGGTCGCGCCGTGCCGGCTGGGAGCCCCGAGGCGGATGCCCCCTGGCCGCGCCGGGCCGGGAGATGGGACCCGGGGTGGGTCGGGACGGGGTCGGGCCGCCAGGCGGCCCGGCTGCGCGCCCCGGCCGGCCAGGGATCCGGATCCGTCCCGCTGACGTTCGCGCCGGTTGTCCGGTGCCACCTGGCGGCCGCTTTTATATCGTTTCTGTCCTCCGGAGCTCCGGCGACCTCGGCAAGGGAGGTGACTTGGCCGCGGTGACCGAGGCGGAGTTCCGGGAGGCCGGTGGCAGTGGCGGGATCGGTCCCGGTCGTGCTGGGGCGCGGGCGCGTCGTCCGCCGGGCGGAGATTGGACGTGCAGGAGAGTGTGGGGGGGTGGCTGTCGCCGCGCTCCTCGAGGCCGGCGGGTGTGCGGGGCCGCCCGGACGGGTCGACCAGCAGACGCCGGTGCCACTGCGACCCTCGGGGACCGACCGGGGCCGGCGAGGTGGGGGGGGAGTTCCCGAGCCCGGCTGGCGTTCCCCGTGCGGCCCGGGTCGTCGGGCCCTCCGTGTCACCGGTTTCTTGCTCGCGCCCCGCTCCGGAGGTCGGGGACCGGCCCGGGCCTTGCGGGGAGGCCCGTGGAGGGCGAGACCGCGGCGGCTCGGCCGCGGGCACGGGTGGCTCCGGGTCGTCGGACTCGACTTTTCTCACCGCGTTTTCCGAGTCCCGCTCTGGCGGTGGGGACCGACCGGCCCGGGCCGTCCGTGGTGGCGGCCCGGTCGTCGGAGGCGACTCCGAGGGATGTTTTTCAAGTCCCGCTCCGGAGGAGAGCGCGGACCGGCCCCCGCCCTCGAGGGTGGGCCGGGGAGAGGGCGTCCCCGTCCCGGACACGTGACCGCGTGGGTCCGGGTCGTCGCGCTGGATTTCTATCGCCAAGTTTTCCGAAAGCCTCTGGGTCCGGAGGTGGGGACCGGCTCGAGAGGCAGGTGGAGCCCCGGGTGGGGTAGGGGGGCACGTGGACGGACGCCGGCCTGCCCGTGTGGGGCCCGGTCGCCTGGGGCGCCTCTGAGGAATCTTTTTTTTCCCCAAGTCCTGCCCCGGAGAGGAGGATGGACCGGCCGCCTGCCCTCGAGGGCGAGACGGCGAGGGTGTACCCGGCCGGGCGCGGGTCCCGCGTGCCCCCGCGCCCCCTCTGCCGCCGCACTTCCGGGGTCGACCAGATGGTCGCGGGGGCTCCGGGGCTGGTGGCGATGGGGTGGTGCCGGGGGCCTGGTGACCGGGCCCGTGATCCAAGGGGTGCCGCCGTGATCCGTGGGTGGGCCCCGTCGCCTGGTGCGGCCATTCTTTCGCCCGAAATGGTCGTTTTTCGCTGCCAGATAGGTGCTGACACGCTGTCTCCGGACGTTTGTCGCCTGGGAGTCGTTGGGCCTCTGGACGCGCGTGGCGGGGCTCCGGGCTGTGACCGTGGGGTGGAGGCCCGGTTCTGCCCCTGCCACTTGAGCCCGCCCGCCTGGGCTGGGCCTGCGCGCCGGCTCCTGTGCGTCCCAGGTGTCCCGATCCGCGGTGCCGCCTCCGGTCTCCAGCACCCGAGGGCGGCGGGGGAGGTGGCGCGGGTCCTCTACCCGGTGCGCTCCCCGCCGCAGGCAACCCCGGTGCGGTCGCGACTACCCCACGCCTCGGGCTCCCGCGCCACCGCGTGTCAGGCGTTCACCTCCTGGGGTCGTGGCCCGCTGCTGCACGACTCCGGGGTGGGGGGGGAAGCCGTGAGGCTGAGGCAGTCTCTCCCTCGGTGACTGTCGCTGTGCTTGTCGTTGTCTCCGTGAGGCGTGTCGCGCCGCGGTGATCGATGTGGTGATGTCGCGCTCTCCTGGGCCGGGCCTAAGCCGTGCCAGGCGAGGGACGGGCGTTTGTGTCAAACGGGCCCGCTCTTCTCGCTCTGCCCACGGGTCCCTCGCCTCTCCTCCCCGCCCGTCGGTGGTGTGTGGAAGGCAGGGGTGCGGAACCCGGCCCGACCTCGCTCTCCCGCCCTCTGCCTTGTGGCGTCGGTGGGGCCGAGGTCTTTGTGACGCAGTGGACACTCCGTGTGGCCTCTCGGCCGCGTCTGGCGAGTGGGCCTCCCCGAGGTGGGGTGGGCCGTGCCGCCGCCGCACCACACGCTCCCCCGGGTGTGTGGGTGTGTGTCGCCCGGTCCTTGGTGGTGCCCCTGGAGCGCTCCAGGTCGTCCGTCAGGTGCCTGAGGCCGAGCGGTGGTGTCGTTTCCCGTTTCCAGCGACCCCTTCGGGTCACCGCTACGATGGTGTGTCTGAGGCGAGACGGGGGTCCAGTCGGTAGGGGAGGCATGCCCGTTTCCCCTCGCGGGGGCGGGTGCCTCGTCGTCCCACCGGCCTGCCGCGTGGAGACTGACTGGCTGGGTGCACGCCGTGTGTCCTCCGTCGCTGGGGCTGGCACGCGGGTGCGTTGAGCGATCTCGGCGGGCCGAGCCAGCGGCATGGCGCTGGCTGTCTTTCGAGGAGTGCCGGTTAGCTGGCACCTCCTTTGGGCTCTCTGCTTCTTTGTCGGTTTCACCTGACGGAAGCTCTGAGTTCCAGGCGTCGCGGGTGCCCCGTAAAGCTTCGATGAGCCCCGTGATGTCAGACGAGAGGAGGAGCCCGTGGAAGCGCGGGCTCGTGGCCCTGACCGCGAACGCTCGGATTTGCCCCATGCTTACCCATACCGCAGACCCACGCATAGCCCCGGCACCCAGGAGTGCCCTCGCGGTCCCGACGGGGGACGATGGGTGGGTGCGACGCGCCCTCGGCGAGAAAGCCTTCTCTAGCGATCCGAGAGGGTGCCTTTGGGGTTCCCGGATCCCCCGGCTGCTGCCCCTCCTTCTCCGCGCGTGGTAGCCGGTGGTGTGACCACCGTTTGCGTGTGGGCAGAGCCGCCCTTTGCCTACCGCGGCCGGCGCCTCCCCTCACCGAGTCGGGGGAGGGTCCCGCCTGGCCCGGCCGGCGTCCGGCGTCTGGCGCGGGGCCGCGCGTGCGCGTGGGCGTGCGCGCGGCCCGCCCGCCGCGTGCCCGGGGTGTGGGGCAAGAGCCCCGTCCGGGCGCCGCCCGCTCTCCCGCGGGGAGCGGCTAGCTCTCCGCCCGCTCCCGTGACGAGCCGCAGCCGGTGGTGGTGTGCGGGCACGGTCCGGGGTACCGCGCCCCGGGCGTGTGTTCCCTCGGGGGCGCGAGCCCCGGAGCGGGCCAGGCGGATGGACGGGGTGGGCGGAAGGGACGGCTCCCGCGGTGGGGGCGTCTCGCAGAGGCCCCGGCGGTGGGGCCGAGCCGAGGGAGGCGCAAGGGTGGCCGAGGCCGGCCGGCGTCCCGGGCGTCACGGGACCGCCTCCGAGTGTCGGTGGCGGTGGGATCCCGTGCCTGTTTTCCCGGTGGCCCGTCCGCGCCCGAGGCCTTCCCCAGGCCGCCTCCCTGCGTGCCCGCTGCCCTTCCTCGCGGTCCCTGGCGTGCGCGCGCCGTCCTCCCCGTGCACGCCGACCTCCCCCTGCCCGGACAGGTGCCCGACCGCAATGGCCACCGCCTGGGACCCGAACGGGCCTCGCCGCGCGGGTGTCGCCTCCGGCTACCAGGGCCGGTGGTGTCCCCGGGTGAGGTGCTCTCGGTCCCGACGGGGGGGTTTGGCCGTGCCGGGTCATCGGCCGGCGGGGGATGTCGTCGCGTGTGCGGGAGAGTGTTGGCCGTGGTGGTGGCCGGGCCGGGCACCCCCGCGAGAGGTGCCGGGGTTTCCCCGAGGCCCGTCGATGTCCCGGGTGCCGCGGGACCGCTCCTCGTGCTGGAGGACCCTGGCGGTGAGATCCCGTGTGTACCCCGGCCGTCGACTCGCCCCCGGAGGTTCTTTTTTCCCGTCTCCTTCTTCGACCTCCCGAGCGCCTCTCGCGGCGGTGCACGGCCCGCCTCTTCTCCGCCACC